>NW_026700824.1:0-29137 GCF_030435755.1 Ochotona princeps | reverse complement strand
AATGTGAAAACTGAGTTTCCTTGAGAGCTGCTTGGAAGCCTGATGGTGTGTGAAGTTAGTGAGCCAAATGGAGTTGTTCTCCCACAAGAACCACTCGGCTGATCTTCTTCAATATGCCCTTCACCAACATGCAGTGTTTCCTTGATTGAATTAGCTCTCACACCAATATTTGCGTCTAGAGCCTTTGCATTGAGGGCTATCTGAAAACGGCTGTGGCGCTGACGTTGCCTCGTGAGTGTGGAGTTGGTGGCATGTGAAACCCGCATGTGGAGCATTCGTTTGTGTGGGATGCTCTACCAGGTTCATTCCTAGATAATGCACTCAAAGGGCACTAAGCGTAGAGTGTGAAAACTGAGTTTCCTTGAGAGCTGCTTGGAAGCCTGATGGTGTGTGAAGTTAGTGAGCAAATGGAGTTGTTCTCCCACAAGAACCACTCGGCTGATTCTTCTTCAATATGCCCTTCACCAACATGCAGTGTTTCCTTGATTGAATTAGCTCTCACACCAATATTTGCGTCTAGAGCCTTTGCATTGAGGGCTATCTGAAAACGGCTGTGGCGCTGACGTTGCCTCTGAGTGTGGAGTTGGTGGCATGTGAAACCCGCATGTGGAGCATTCGTTTGTGTGGGATGCTCTACCAGGTTCATTCCTAGATAATGCACTCAAAGGGCACTGAGCGTAGAGTGTGAAAACTGAGTTTCCTTGAGAGCTGCTTGGAAGCCTGATGGTGTGTGACGTTAGTGAGCCAAATGGAGTTGTTCTCCCACAAGAACCACTCGGCTGATTCTTCTTCAATATGCCCTTCACCAACATGCAGTGTTTCCTTGATTGAATTAACTCTCACACCAATATTTGCGTCTAGAGCCTTTGCATTGAGGGCTATCTGAAAACGGCTGTGGCGCTGACGTTGCCTCTGAGTGTGGAGTTGGTGGCATGTGAAACCCGCATGTGGAGCATTCGTTTGTGTGGGATGCTCACCAAGCTTCATTTCAGTCCTAGGCACACAAAGGGCACTAAGCATAGAGTGTGAAAACTGAGTTTCCTTGAGAGCTGCTTGGAAGCCTGATGGTGTGTGAAGTTAGTGAGCCAAATGGAGTTGTTCTCCCACAAGAACCACTCGGCTGATTCTTCTTCAATACACCCTTCACCAACATGCAGTGTTTCCTTGATTGAATTAGCTCTCACACCAATATTTGCGTCTAGAGCCTTTGCATTGAGGGCTATCTGAAAACGGCTGTGGCGCTGAAGTTGCCTGTGAATGTGGAGTTGGTGGCATGTGAAACCCGCATGTGGAGCATTCGTTTGTGTGGGATGCTCTACCAGGTTCATTCCTAGATAATGCACTCAAAGGGCACTAAGCATAGAGGTGTGAAAACTGAGTTTCCTTGAGAGCTGCTTGGAAGCCTGATGGTGTGTGAAGTTAGTGAGCCAAATGGAGTTGTTCTCCCACAAGAACCACTCGGCTGATTCTTCTTCAATATGCCCTTCACCAACATGCAGTGTTTCCTTGATTGAATTAGCTCTCACACCAATATTTGCGTCTAGAGCCTTTGCATTGAGGGCTATCTGAAAACGGCTGTGGCGCTGAAGTTGCCTGTGAATGTGGAGTTGGTGGCATGTGAAACCCGCATGTGGAGCATTCGTTTGTGTGGGATGCTCTACCAGGTTCATTCCTAGATAATGCACTCAAAGGGCACTAAGCATACAGTGTGAAAACTGAGTTTTCTTGAGAGCTGCTTGGAAGCCTGATGGTGTGTGAAGTTAGTGAGCCAAATGGAGTTGTTCTCCCACAAGAACCACTCGGCTGATTCTTCTTCAATATGCCCTTCACCAACATGCAGTGTTTCCTTGATTGAATTAACTCTCACACCAATATTTGCGTCTAGAGCCTTTGCATTGAGGGCTATCTGAAAACGGCTGTGGCGCTGAAGTTGCCTGTGAATGTGGAGTTGGTGGCATGTGAAACCCGCATGTGCAGCATTCGTTTGTGTGGGATGCTCTACCAGGTTCATTCCTAGATAATGCACTCAAATGGCACTAAGCATAGAGTGTGAAAACTGAGTTTTCTTGAGAGCTGCTTGGAAGCCTGATGGTGTGTGAAGTTAGTGAGCCAAATGGAGTTGTTCTCCCACAAGAACCACTCGGCTGATTCTTCTTCAATATGCCCTTCACCAACATGCAGTGTTTCCTTGATTGAATTAGCTCTCACACCAATATTTGCGTCTAGAGCCTTTGCATTGAGGGCTATCTGAAAACGGCTGTGGCGCTGAAGTTGCCTGTGAATGTGGAGTTGGTGGCATGTGAAACCCGCATGTGGAGCATTCGTTTGTGTGGGATGCTCACCAAGCTTCATTTCAGTCCTAGGCACACAAAGGGCACTAAGCATAGAGTGTGAAAACTGAGTTTCCTTGAGAGCTGCTTGGAAGCCTGATGGTGTGTGAAGTTAGTGAGCCAAATGGAGTTGTTCTCCCACAAGAACCACTCGGCTGATTCTTCTTCAATATGCCCTTCACCAACATGCAGTGTTTCCTTGATTGAATTAGCTCTCACACCAATATTTGCGTCTAGAGCCTTTGCATTGAGGGCTATCTGAAAACGGCTGTGCCGCTGAAGTTGCCTGTGAATGTGGAGTTGGTGGCATGTGAAACCCGCATGTGGAGCATTGGTTTGTGTGGGATGCTCTACCAGGTTCATTCCTAGATAATGCACTCAAAGGGCACTAAGCATACAGTGTGAAAACTGAGTTTTCTTGAGAGCTGCTTGGAAGCCTGATGGTGTGTGAAGTTAGTGAGCCAAATGGAGTTGTTCTCCCACAAGAACCACTCGGCTGATTCTTCTTCAATATGCCCTTCACCAACATGCAGTGTTTCCTTGATTGAATTAACTCTCACACCAATATTTGCGTCTAGAGCCTTTGCATTGAGGGCTATCTGAAAACGGCTGTGCCGCTGACGTTGCCTGTGAATGTGGAGTTGGTGGCATGTGAAACCCGCATGTGGAGCATTCGTTTGTGTGGGATGCTCACCAAGCTTCATTTCAGTCCTAGGCACACAAAGGGCACTAAGCATACAGTGTGAAAACTGAGTTTCCTTGAGAGCTGCTTGGAAGCCTGATGGTGTGTGAAGTTAGTGAGCCAAATGGAGTTGTTCTCCCACAAGAACCACTCGGCTGATTCTTCTTCAATATGCCCTTCACCAACATGCAGTGTTGCCTTGATTGAATTAGCTCTCACACCAATATTTGCGTCTAGAGCCTTTGCATTGAGGGCTATCTGAAAACGGCTGTGGCGCTGAAGTTGCCTGTGAATGTGGAGTTGGTGGCATGTGAAACCCGCATGTGGAGCATTGGTTTGTGTGGGATGCTCTACCAGGTTCATTCCTAGATAATGCACTCAAAGGGCACTAAGCATACAGTGTGAAAACTGAGTTTTCTTGAGAGCTGCTTGGAAGCCTGATGGTGTGTGAAGTTAGTGAGCCAAATGGAGTTGTTCTCCCACAAGAACCACTCGGCTGATTCTTCTTCAATATGCCCTTCACCAACATGCAGTGTTTCCTTGATTGAATTAACTCTCACACCAATATTTGCGTCTAGAGCCTTTGCATTGAGGGCTATCTGAAAACGGCTGTGGCGCTGAAGTTGCCTGTGAATGTGGAGTTGGTGGCATGTGAAACCCGCATGTGGAGCATTCGTTTGTGTGGGATGCTCACCAAGCTTCATTTCAGTCCTAGGCACACAAAGGGCACTAAGCATAGAGTGTGAAAACTGAGTTTCCTTGAGAGCTGCTTGGAAGCCTGATGGTGTGTGAAGTTAGTGAGCCAAATGGAGTTGTTCTCCCACAAGAACCACTCGGCTGATTCTTCTTCAATATGCCCTTCACCAACATGCAGTGTTTCCTTGATTGAATTAGCTCTCACACCAATATTTGCGTCTAGAGCCTTTGCATTGAGGGCTATCTGAAAACGGCTGTGGCGCTGAAGTTGCCTGTGAATGTGGAGTTGGTGGCATGTGAAACCCGCATGTGGAGCATTCGTTTGTGTGGGATGCTCACCAAGCTTCATTTCAGTCCTAGGCACACAAAGGGCACTAAGCATACAGTGTGAAAACTGAGTTTCCTTGAGAGCTGCTTGGAAGCCTGATGGTGTGTGAAGTTAGTGAGCCAAATGGAGTTGTTCTCCCACAAGAACCACTCTGCTGATTCTTCTTCAATATGCCCTTCACCAACATGCAGTGTTGCCTTGATTGAATTAGCTCTCACACCAATATTTGCGTCTAGAGCCTTTGCATTGAGGGCTATCTGAAAACGGCTGTGGCGCTGAAGTTGCCTGTGAATGTGGAGTTGGTGGCATGTGAAACCCGCATGTGGAGCATTCGTTTGTGTGGGATGCTCTACCAGGTTCATTCCTAGATAATGCACTCAAAGGGCACTGAGCATAGAGTGTGAAAACTGAGTTTCCTTGAGAGCTGCTTGGAAGCCTGATGGTGTGTGAAGTTAGTGAGCCAAATGGAGTTGTTCTCCCACAAGAACCACTCGGCTGATTCTTCTTCAATATGCCCTTCACCAACATGCAGTGTTTCCTTGATTGAATTAGCTCTCACACCAATATTTGCGTCTAGAGCCTTTGCATTGAGGGCTATCTGAAAACGGCTGTGGCGCTGAAGTTGCCTGTGAATGTGGAGTTGGTGGCATGTGAAACCCGCAGGTGGAGCATTCGTTTGTGTGGGATGCTCACCAAGCTTCATTTCAGTCCTAGGCACACAAAGGGCACTAAGCATAGAGTGTGAAAACTGAGTTTCCTTGAGAGCTGCTTGGAAGCCTGATGGTGTGTGAAGTTAGTGAGCCAAATGGAGTTGTTCTCCCACAAGAACCACTCGGCTGATTCTTCTTCAATATGCCCTTCACCAACATGCAGTGTTGCCTTGATTGAATTAGCTCTCACACCAATATTTGCGTCTAGAGCCTTTGCATTGAGGGCTATCTGAAAACGGCTGTGGCGCTGAAGTTGCCTGTGAATGTGGAGTTGGTGGCATGTGAAACCCGCATGTGGAGCATTGGTTTGTGTGGGATGCTCTACCAGGTTCATTCCTAGATAATGCACTCAAAGGGCACTAAGCGTAGATTGTGAAAACTGAGTTTCCTTGAGAGCTGCTTGGAAGCCTGATGGTGTGTGAAGTTAGTGAGCCAAATGGAGTTGTTCTCCCACAAGAACCACTCGGCTGATTCTTCTTCAATATGCCCTTCACCAACATGCAGTGTTTCCTTGATTGAATTAGCTCTCACACCAATATTTGCGTCTAGAGCCTTTGCATTGAGGGCTATCTGAAAACGGCTGTGGCGCTGACGTTGCCTCTGAGTGTGGAGTTGGTGGCATGTGAAACCCGCATGTGGAGCATTCGTTTGTGTGGGATGCTCTACCAGGTTCATTCCTAGATAATGCACTCAAAGGGCACTAAGCATAGAGTGTGAAAACTGAGTTTCCTTGAGAGCTGCTTGGAAGCCTGATGGTGTGTGACGTTAGTGAGCCAAATGGAGTTGTTCTCCCACAAGAACCACTCGGCTGATTCTTCTTCAATATGCCCTTCACCAACATGCAGTGTTTCCTTGATTGAATTAACTCTCACACCAATATTTGCGTCTAGAGCCTTTGCATTGAGGGCTATCTGAAAACGGCTGTGGCGCTGAAGTTGCCTGTGAATGTGGAGTTGGTGGCATGTGAAACCCGCATGTGGAGCATTCGTTTGTGTGGGATGCTCACCAAGCTTCATTTCAGTCCTAGGCACACAAAGGGCATTAAGCATAGAGTGTGAAAACTGAGTTTCCTTGAGAGCTGCTTGGAAGCCTGATGGTGTGTGAAGTTAGTGAGCCAAATGGAGTTGTTCTCCCACAAGAACCACTCGGCTGATTCTTCTTCAATATGCCCTTCACCAACATGCAGTGTTGCCTTGATTGAATTAGCTCTCACACCAATATTTGCGTCTAGAGCCTTTGCATTGAGGGCTATCTGAAAACGGCTGTGGCGCTGAAGTTGCCTGTGAATGTGGAGTTGGTGGCATGTGAAACCCGCATGTGGAGCATTCGTTTGTGTGGGATGCTCTACCAGGTTCATTCCTAGATAATGCACTCAAAGGGCACTAAGCGTAGTGTGTGAAAACTGAGTTTCCTTGAGAGCTGCTTGGAAGCCTGATGGTGTGTGACGTTAGTGAGCCAAATGGAGTTGTTCTCCCACAAGAACCACTCGGCTGATTCTTCTTCAATATGCCCTTCACCAACATGCAGTGTTTCCTTGATTGAATTAGCTCTCACACCAATATTTGCGTCTAGAGCCTTTGCATTGAGGGCTATCTGAAAATGGCTGTGGCGCTGACGTTGCCTCTGAGTGTGGAGTTGGTGGCATGTGAAACCCGCATGTGGAGCATTCGTTTGTGTGGGATGCTCTACCAGGTTCATTCCTAGATAATGCACTCAAAGGGAACTAAGCATAGAGTGTGAAAACTGAGTTTCCTTGAGAGCTGCTTGGAAGCCTGATGGTGTGTGACGTTAGTGAGCCAAATGGAGTTGTTCTCCCACAAGAACCACTCGGCTGATTCTTCTTCAATATGCCCTTCACCAACATGCAGTGTTTCCTTGATTGAATTAGCTCTCACACCAATATTTGCGTCTAGAGCCTTTGCATTGAGGGCTATCTGAAAACGG
Source organism: Ochotona princeps (assembly GCF_030435755.1). Lineage (NCBI taxonomy): Eukaryota > Metazoa > Chordata > Mammalia > Lagomorpha > Ochotonidae > Ochotona > Ochotona princeps. Next base: position 22,447 of record NW_026700824.1, on the reverse strand, counting down.
CTGTGGCGCTGAAGTTGCCTGTGAATGTGGAGTTGGTGGCATGTGAAACCCGCATGTGGAGCATTCGTTTGTGTGGGATGCTCTACCAGGTTCATTCCTAGAAAATGCACTCAAAGGGCACTAAGCATAGAGTGTGAAAACTGAGTTTCCTTGAGAGCTGCTTGGAAGCCTGATGGTGTGTGAAGTTAGTGAGCCAAATGGAGTTGTTCTCCCACAAGAACCACTCGGCTGATTCTTCTTCAATATGCCCTTCACCAACATGCAGTGTTTCCTTGATTGAATTAGCTCTCACACCAATATTTGCGTCTAGAGCCTTTGCATTGAGGGCTGTCTGAAAACGGCTGTGGCGCTGAAGTTGCCTGTGAATGTGGAGTTGGTGGCATGTGAAACCCGCATGTGGAGCATTCGTTTGTGTGGGATGCTCACCAACCTTCATTTCAGTCCTAGACACTCAAAGGGCACTAAGCATAGAGTGTGAAAACTGAGTTTCCTTGAGAGCTGCTTGGAAGCCTGATGGTGTGTGAAGTTAGTGAGCCAAATGGAGTTGTTCTCCCACAAGAACCACTCGGCTGATTCTTCTTCAATATGCCCTTCACCAACATGCAGTGTTTCCTTGATTGAATTAGCTCTCACACCAATATTTGCGTCTAGAGCCTTTGCATTGAGGGCTGTCTGAAAACGGCTGTGGCGCTGATGTTGCCTGTGAATGTGGAGTTGGTGGCATGTGAAACCCGCATGTGGAGCATTCGTTTGTGTGGGATGCTCAACTAGGATCATTCCTAGATAATGCACTCAAAGGGCACTAAGCATAGAGTGTGAAAACTGAGTTTTCTTTAGAGCTGCTTGGAAGCCTGATGGTGTGTGAAGTTAGTGAGCCAAATGGAGTTGTTCTCCCACAAGAACCACTCGGCTGATTCTTCTTCAATATGCCCTTCACCAACATGCAGTGTTTCCTTGATTGAATTAGCTCTCACACCAATATTTGCGTCTAGAGCCTTTGCATTGAGGGCTATGTGAAAACGGCTGTGGCGCTGAAGTTGCCTGTGAATGTGGAGTTGGTGGCATGTGAAACCCGCATGTGGAGCATTGGTTTGTGTGGGATGCTCACCAACCTTCATTTCAGTCCTAGACACTTATAGGGCACTAAGCATAGAGTGTGAAAACTGAGTTTCCTTGAGAGCTGCTTGGAAGCCTGATGGTGTGTGACGTTAGTGAGCCAAATGGAGTTGTTCTCCCACAAGAACCACTCGGCTGATTCTTCTTCAATATGCCCTTCACCAACATGCAGTGTTTCCTTGATTGAATTAGCTCTCACACCAATATTTGCGTCTAGAGCCTTTGCATTGAGGGCTGTCTGAAAACGGCTGTGGCGCTGATGTTGCCTGTGAATGTGGAGTTGGTGGCATGTGAAACCCGCATGTGGAGCATTCGTTTGTGTGGGATGCTCAACTAGGATCATTCCTAGATAATGCACTCAAAGGGCACTAAGCATAGAGTGTGAAAACTGAGTTTTCTTTAGAGCTGCTTGGAAGCCTGATGGTGTGTGAAGTTAGTGAGCCAAATGGAGTTGTTCTCCCACAAGAACCACTCGGCTGATTCTTCTTCAATATGCCCTTCACCAACATGCAGTGTTTCCTTGATTGAATTAGCTCTCACACCAATATTTGCGTCTAGAGCCTTTGCATTGAGGGCTATGTGAAAACGGCTGTGGCGCTGAAGTTGCCTGTGAATGTGGAGTTGGTGGCATGTGAAACCCGCATGTGGAGCATTCGTTTGTGTGGGATGCTCTACCAGGTTCATTCCTAGATAATGCACTCAAAGGGCACTAAGCATAGAGTGTGAAAACTGAGTTTCCTTGAGAGCTGCTTGGAAGCCTGATGGTGTGTGAAGTTAGTGAGCCAAATGGAGTTGTTCTCCCACAAGAACCACTCGGCTGATTCTTCCTCAATATGCCCTTCACCAACACGCAGTGTTTCCTTGATTGAATTAGCTCTCACACCAATATTTGCGTCTAGAGCCTTTGCATTGAGGGCTATCTGAAAACGGCTGTGGCGCTGAAGTTGCCTGTGAATGTGGAGTTGGTGGCATGTGAAACCCGCATGTGGAGCATTGGTTTGTGTGGGATGCTCTACCAGGTTCATTCCTAGATAATGCACTCAAAGGGCACTAAGCATAGAGTGTGAAAACTGAGTTTCCTTGAGAGCTGCTTGGAAGCCTGATGGTGTGTGAAGTTAGTGAGCCAAATGGAGTTGTTCTCCCACAAGAACCACTCAGCTGATTCTTCTTCAATATGCCCTTCACCAACATGCAGTGTTTCCTTGATTGAATTAGCTCTCACACCAATATTTGCGTCTAGAGCCTTTGCATTGAGGGCTATCTGAAAACGGCTGTGGCGCTGAAGTTGCCTGTGAATGTGGAGTTGGTGGCATGTGAAACCCGCATGTGGAGCATTCGTTTGTGTGGGATGCTCACCAAGCTTCATTTCTGTCCTAGACACTCAAAGGGCACTAAGCATAGAGTGTGAAAACTGAGTTTCCTTGAGAGCTGCTTGGAAGCCTGATGGTGTGTGAAGTTAGTGAGCCAAATGGAGTTGTTCTCCCACAAGAACCACTCGGCTGATTCTTCTTCAATATGCCCTTCACCAACATGCAGTGTTTCCTTGATTGAATTAGCTCTCACACCAATATTTGCGTCTAGAGCCTTTGCATTGAGTGCTATCTGAAAACGGCTGTGGCGCTGACGTTGCCTGTGAATGTGGAGTTGGTGGCATGTGAAACCCGCATGTGGAGCATTCGTTTGTGTGGGATGCTCTACCAGGTTCATTCCTAGATAATGCACTCAAAGGGCACTGAGCGTAGAGTGTGAAAACTGAGTTTCCTTGAGAGCTGCTTGGAAGCCTGATGGTGTGTGACGTTAGTGAGCCAAATGGAGTTGTTCTCCCACAAGAACCACTCGGCTGATTCTTCTTCAATATGCCCTTCACCAACATGCAGTGTTTCCTTGATTGAATTAGCTCTCACACCAATATTTGCGTCTAGAGCCTTTGCATTGAGGGCTATCTGAAAATGGCTGTGGCGCTGACGTTGCCTCTGAGTGTGGAGTTGGTGGCATGTGAAACCCGCATGTGGAGCATTCGTTTGTGTGGGATGCTCTACCAGGTTCATTCCTAGATAATGCACTCAAAGGGCACTAAGCATAGAGTGTGAAAGCTGAGTTTCCTTGAGAGCTGCTTGGAAGCCTGATGGTGTGTGAAGTTAATGAGCCAAATGGAGTTGTTCTCCCACAAGAACCACTCGGCTGATTCTTCTTCAATATGCCCTTCTCCAACATGCAGTGTTTCCTTGATTGAATTAGCTCTCACACCAATATTTGCGTCTACAGCCTTTGCATTGAGGGCTGTCTGAAAACGGCTTTGGCGCTGATGTTGCCTGTGAGTGTGGAGTTGGTGGCATGTGAAACCCGCATGTGGAGCATTCGTTTGTGTGGGATGCTCACCAAGCTTCATTTCAGTCCTAGACACTCAAAGGGCACTAAGCATAGAGTGTGAAAACTGAGTTTTCTTGAGAGCTGCTTGGAAGCCTGATGGTGTGTGAAGTTAGTGAGCCAAATGGAGTTGTTCTCCCACAAGAACCACTCGGCTGATTCTTCTTCAATATGCCCTTCACCAACATGCAGTGTTTCCTTGATTGAATTAGCTCTCACACCAATATTTGCGTCTAGAGCCTTTGCATTGAGGGCTATCTGAAAATGGCTGTGGCGCTGACGTTGCCTCTGAGTGTGGAGTTGGTGGCATGTGAAACCCGCATGTGGAGCATTCGTTTGTGAGGGATGCTCTACCAGGTTCATTCCTAGATAATGCACTCAAAGGGCACTAAGCATAGAGTGTGAAAACTGAGTTTCCTTGAGAGCTGCTTGGAAGCCTGATGGTGTGTGAAGTTAGTGAGCCAAATGGAGTTGTTCTCCCACAAGAACCACTCGGCTGATTCTTCTTCAATATGCCCTTCAAAACATGCAGTGTTTCCTTGATTGAATTAGCTCTCACACCAATATTTGCGTCTAGAGCCTTTGCATTGAGGGCTATCTGAAAACGGCTGTGCCGCTGAAGTTGCCTGTGAATGTGGAGTTGGTGGCATGTGAAACCCGCATGTGGAGCAATTGTTTGTGTGGGATGCTCAACTAGGATCATTCCTTGATAATACACTCAAAGGGCACTAAGCATAGAGTGTGAAAACTGAGTTTTCTTGAGAGCTGCTTGGAAGCCTGATGGTGTGTGAAGTTAGTGAGCCAAATGGAGTTGTTCTCCCACAAGAACCACTCAGCTGATTCTTCTTCAATATGCCCTTCACCAACATGCAGTGTTTCCTTGATTGAATTAGCTCTCACACCAATATTTGCGTCTAGAGCCTTTGCATTGAGGGCTATCTGAAAACGGCTGTGGCGCTGAAGTTGCCTGTGAATGTGGAGTTGGTGGCATGTGAAACCCGCATGTGGAGCATTCGTTTGTGTGGGATGCTCACCAAGCTTCATTTCTGTCCTAGACACTCAAAGGGCACTAAGCATAGAGTGTGAAAACTGAGTTTCCTTGAGAGCTGCTTGGAAGCCTGATGGTGTGTGAAGTTAGTGAGCCAAATGGAGTTGTTCTCCCACAAGAACCACTCGGCTGATTCTTCTTCAATATGCCCTTCACCAACATGCAGTGTTTCCTTGATTGAATTAGCTCTCACACCAATATTTGCGTCTAGAGCCTTTGCATTGAGTGCAATCTGAAAACGGCTGTGGCGCTGAAGTTGCCTGTGAATGTGGAGTTGGTGGCATGTGAAACCCGCATGTGGAGCATTCGTTTGTGTGGGATGCTCTACCAGGTTCATTCCTAGATAATGCACTCAAAGGGCACTGAGCGTAGAGTGTGAAAACTGAGTTTCCTTGAGAGCTGCTTGGAAGCCTGATGGTGTGTGACGTTAGTGAGCCAAATGGAGTTGTTCTCCCACAAGAACCACTCGGCTGATTCTTCTTCAATATGCCCTTCACCAACATGCAGTGTTTCCTTGATTGAATTAGCTCTCACACCAATATTTGCGTCTAGAGCCTTTGCATTGAGGGCTATCTGAAAATGGCTGTGGCGCTGACGTTGCCTCTGAGTGTGGAGTTGGTGGCATGTGAAACCCGCATGTGGAGCATTCGTTTGTGTGGGATGCTCTACCAGGTTCATTCCTAGATAATGCACTCAAAGGGCACTAAGCATAGAGTGTGAAAGCTGAGTTTCCTTGAGAGCTGCTTGGAAGCCTGATGGTGTGTGAAGTTAATGAGCCAAATGGAGTTGTTCTCCCACAAGAACCACTCGGCTGATTCTTCTTCAATATGCCCTTCTCCAACATGCAGTGTTTCCTTGATTGAATTAGCTCTCACACCAATATTTGCGTCTAGAGCCTTTGCATTGAGGGCTGTCTGAAAACGGCTTTGGCGCTGATGTTGCCTCTGAGTGTGGAGTTGGTGGCATGTGAAACCCGCATGTGGAGCATTCGTTTGTGTGGGATGCTCACCAAGCTTCATTTCAGTCCTAGACACTCAAAGGGCACTAAGCATAGAGTGTGAAAACTGAGTTTTCTTGAGAGCTGCTTGGAAGCCTGATGGTGTGTGAAGTTAGTGAGCCAAATGGAGTTGTTCTCCCACAAGAACCACTCGGCTGATTCTTCTTCAATATGCCCTTCACCAACATGCAGTGTTTCCTTGATTGAATTAGCTCTCACACCAATATTTGCGTCTAGAGCCTTTGCATTGAGGGCTATCTGAAAATGGCTGTGGCGCTGACGTTGCCTCTGAGTGTGGAGTTGGTGGCATGTGAAACCCGCATGTGGAGCATTCGTTTGTGAGGGATGCTCTACCAGGTTCATTCCTAGATAATGCACTCAAAGGGAACTAAGCATAGAGTGTGAAAACTGAGTTTCCTTGAGAGCTGCTTGGAAGCCTGATGGTGTGTGAAGTTAGTGAGCCAAATGGAGTTGTTCTCCCACAAGAACCACTCGGCTGATTCTTCTTCAATATGCCCTTCAAAACATGCAGTGTTTCCTTGATTGAATTAGCTCTCACACCAATATTTGCGTCTAGAGCCTTTGCATTGAGGGCTATCTGAAAACGGCTGTGCCGCTGAAGTTGCCTGTGAATGTGGAGTTGGTGGCATGTGAAACCCGCATGTGGAGCAATTGTTTGTGTGGGATGCTCAACTAGGATCATTCCTTGATAATACACTCAAAGGGCACTAAGCATAGAGTGTGAAAACTGAGTTTTCTTGAGAGCTGCTTGGAAGCCTGATGGTGTGTGAAGTTAGTGAGCCAAATGGAGTTGTTCTCCCACAAGAATCACTCAGCTGATTCTTCTTCAATATGCCCTTCACCAACATGCAGTGTTTCCTTGATTGAATTAGCTCTCACACCAATATTTGCGTCTAGAGCCTTTGCATTGAGGGCTATCTGAAAACGGCTGTGGCGCTGAAGTTGCCTGTGAATGTGGAGTTGGTGGCATGTGAAACCCGCATGTGGAGCATTCGTTTGTGTGGGATGCTCACCAAGCTTCATTTCTGTCCTAGACACTCAAAGGGCACTAAGCATAGAGTGTGAAAACTGAGTTTCCTTGAGAGCTGCTTGGAAGCCTGATGGTGTGTGAAGTTAGTGAGCCAAATGGAGTTGTTCTCCCACAAGAACCACTCGGCTGATTCTTCTTCAATATGCCCTTCACCAACATGCAGTGTTTCCTTGATTGAATTAGCTCTCACACCAATATTTGCGTCTAGAGCCTTTGCATTGAGTGCAATCTGAAAACGGCTGTGGCGCTGAAGTTGCCTGTGAATGTGGAGTTGGTGGCATGTGAAACCCGCATGTGGAGCATTCGTTTGTGTGGGATGCTCTACCAGGTTCATTCCGAGATAATGCACTCAAAGGGCACTAAGCATAGAGTGTGAAAACTGAGTTTCCTTGAGAGCTGCTTGGAAGCCTGATGGTGTGTGACGTTAGTGAGCCAAATGGAGTTGTTCTCCCACAAGAACCACTCGGCTGATTCTTCTTCAATATGCCCTTCACCAACATGCAGTGTTTCCTTGATTGAATTAGCTCTCACACCAATATTTGCGTCTAGAGCCTTTGCATTGAGGGCTATCTGAAAATGGCTGTGGCGCTGACGTTGCCTCTGAGTGTGGAGTTGGTGGCATGTGAAACCCGCATGTGGAGCATTCGTTTGTGTGGGATGCTCTACCAGGTTCATTCCTAGATAATGCACTCAAAGGGCACTAAGCATAGAGTGTGAAAGCTGAGTTTCCTTGAGAGCTGCTTGGAAGCCTGATGGTGTGTGAAGTTAATGAGCCAAATGGAGTTGTTCTCCCACAAGAACCACTCGGCTGATTCTTCTTCAATATGCCCTTCTCCAACATGCAGTGTTTCCTTGATTGAATTAGCTCTCACACCAATATTTGCGTCTAGAGCCTTTGCATTGAGGGCTGTCTGAAAACGGCTTTGGCGCTGATGTTGCCTCTGAGTGTGGAGTTGGTGGCATGTGAAACCCGCATGTGGAGCATTCGTTTGTGTGGGATGCTCACCAAGCTTCATTTCAGTCCTAGACTCTCAAAGGGCACTAAGCATAGAGTGTGAAAACTGAGTTTTCTTGAGAGCTGCTTGGAAGCCTGATGGTGTGTGAAGTTAGTGAGCCAAATGGAGTTGTTCTCCCACAAGAACCACTCGGCTGATTCTTCTTCAATATGCCCTTCACCAACATGCAGTGTTTCCTTGATTGAATTAGCTCTCACACCAATATTTGCGTCTAGAGCCTTTGCATTGAGGGCTATCTGAAAATGGCTGTGGCGCTGACGTTGCCTCTGAGTGTGGAGTTGGTGGCATGTGAAACCCGCATGTGGAGCATTCGTTTGTGAGGGATGCTCTACCAGGTTCATTCCTAGATAATGCACTCAAAGGGAACTAAGCATAGAGTGTGAAAACTGAGTTTCCTTGAGAGCTGCTTGGAAGCCTGATGGTGTGTGAAGTTAGTGAGCCAAATGGAGTTGTTCTCCCACAAGAACCACTCGGCTGATTCTTCTTCAATATGCCCTTCAAAACATGCAGTGTTTCCTTGATTGAATTAGCTCTCACACCAATATTTGCGTCTAGAGCCTTTGCATTGAGGGCTATCTGAAAACGGCTGTGGCGCTGAAGTTGCCTGTGAATGTGGAGTTGGTGGCATGTGAAACCCGCATGTGGAGCATTCGTTTGTGTGGGATGCTCAACTAGGATCATTCCTTGATAATACACTCAAAGGGCACTAAGCATAGAGTGTGAAAACTGAGTTTTCTTGAGAGCTGCTTGGAAGCCTGATGGTGTGTGAAGTTAGTGAGCCAAATGGAGTTGTTCTCCCACAAGAACCACTCAGCTGATTCTTCTTCAATATGCCCTTCACCAACATGCAGTGTTTCCTTGATTGAATTAGCTCTCACACCAATATTTGCGTCTAGAGCCTTTGCATTGAGGGCTATCTGAAAACGGCTGTGGCGCTGAAGTTGCCTGTGAATGTGGAGTTGGTGGCATGTGAAACCCGCATGTGGAGCATTCGTTTGTGTGGGATGCTCACCAAGCTTCATTTCAGTCCTAGACACTCAAAGGGCACTAAGCATAGAGTGTGAAAACTGAGTTTCCTTGAGAGCTGCTTGGAAGCCTGATGGTGTGTGAAGTTAGTGAGCCAAATGGAGTTGTTCTCCCACAAGAACCACTCGGCTGATTCTTCTTCAATATGCCCTTCACCAACATGCAGTGTTTCCTTGATTGAATTAGCTCTCACACCAATATTTGCGTCTAGAGCCTTTGCATTGAGGGCTATCTGAAAACGGCTGTGGCGCTGAAGTTGCCTGTGAATGTGGAGTTGGTGGCATGTGAAACCCGCATGTGGAGCATTCGTTTGTGTGGGATGCTCTACCAGGTTCATTCCTAGATAATGCACTCAAAGGGCACTAAGCATAGAGTGTGAAAACTGAGTTTCCTTGAGAGCTGCTTGGAAGCCTGATGGTGTGTGAAGTTAGTGAGCCAAATGGAGTTGTTCTCCCACAAGAACCACTCGGCTGATTCTTCTTCAATATGCCCTTCACCAACATGCAGTGTTTCCTTGATTGAATTAGCTCTCACACCAATATTTGCGTCTAGAGCCTTTGCATTGAGGGCTATCTGAAAATGGCGGTGGCGCTGACGTTGCCTCTGAGTGTGGAGTTGGTGGCATGTGAAACCCGCATGTGGAGCATTCGTTTGTGTGGGATGCTCTACCAGGTTCATTCCTAGATAATGCACTCAAAGGGCACTAAGCATAGAGTGTGAAAACTGAGTTTCCTTGCGAGCTGCTTGGAAGCCTGATGGTGTGTGAAGTTAATGAGCCAAATGGAGTTGTTCTCCCACAAGAACCACTCGGCTGATTCTTCTTCAATATGCCCTTCTCCAACATGCAGTGTTTCCTTGATTGAATTAGCTCTCACACCAATATTTGCGTCTAGAGCCTTTGCATTGACGGCTGTCTGAAAACGGCTTTGACGCTGATGTTGCCTGTGAGTGTGGAGTTGGTGGCATGTGAAACCCGCATGTGGAGCATTCGTTTGTGTGGGATGCTCACCAAGCTTCATTTCAGTCCTAGACACTCAAAGGGCACTAAGCATAGAGTGTGAAAACTGAGTTTTCTTGAGAGCTGCTTGGAAGCCTGATGGTGTGTGAAGTTAGTGAGCCAAATGGAGTTGTTCTCCCACAAGAACCACTCGGCTGATTCTTCTTCAATATGCCCTTCACCAACATGCAGTGTTTCCTTGATTGAATTAGCTCTCACACCAATATTTGCGTCTAGAGCCTTTGCATTGAGGGCTATCTGAAAATGGCTGTGGCGCTGACGTTGCCTCTGAGTGTGGAGTTGGTGGCATGTGAAACCCGCATGTGGAGCATTCGTTTGTGAGGGATGCTCTACCAGGTTCATTCCTAGATAATGCACTCAAAGGGAACTAAGCATAGAGTGTGAAAACAGAGTTTCCTTGAGAGCTGCTTGGAAGCCTGATGGTGTGTGAAGTTAGTGAGCCAAATGGAGTTGTTCTCCCACAAGAACCACTCGGCTGATTCTTCTTCAATATGCCCTTCACCAACATGCAGTGTTTCCTTGATTGAATTAGCTCTCACACCAATATTTGCGTCTAGAGCCTTTGCATTGAGGGCTATCTGAAAACGGCTGTGCCGCTGAAGTTGCCTGTGAATGTGGAGTTGGTGGCATGTGAAACCCGCATGTGGAGCATTGGTTTGTGTGGGATGCTCTACCAGGTTCATTCCTAGATAATGCACTCAAAGGGCACTAAGCATACAGTGTGAAAACTGAGTTTTCTTGAGAGCTGCTTGGAAGCCTGATGGTGTGTGAAGTTAGTGAGCCAAATGGAGTTGTTCTCCCACAAGAACCACTCAGCTGATTCTTCTTCAATATGCCCTTCACCAACATGCAGTGTTTCCTTGATTGAATTAGCTCTCACACCAATATTTGCGTCTAGAGCCTTTGCATTGAGGGCTATCTGAAAACGGCTGTGGCGCTGAAGTTGCCTGTGAATGTGGAGTTGGTGGCATGTGAAACCCGCATGTGGAGCATTCGTTTGTGTGGGATGCTCACCAAGCTTCATTTCAGTCCTAGACACTCAAAGGGCACTAAGCATAGAGTGTGAAAACTGAGTTTCCTTGAGAGCTGCTTGGAAGCCTGATGGTGTGTGAAGTTAGTGAGCCAAATGGAGTTGTTCTCCCACAAGAACCACTCGGCTGATTCTTCTTCAATATGCCCTTCACCAACATGCAGTGTTTCCTTGATTGAATTAGCTCTCACACCAATATTTGCGTCTAGAGCCTTTGCATTGAGGGCTATCTGAAAACGGCTGTGGCGCTGAAGTTGCCTGTGAATGTGGAGTTGGTGGCATGTGAAACCCGCATGTGGAGCATTGGTTTTTGTGGGATGCTCTACCAGGTTCATTCCTAGATAATGCACTCAAAGGGCACTAAGCATAGAGTGTGAAAACTGAGTTTCCTTGAGAGCTGCTTGGAAGCCTGATGGTGTGTGAAGTTAATGAGCCAAATGGAGTTGTTCTCCCACAAGAACCACTCGGCTGATTCTTCTTCAATATGCCCTTCACCAACATGCAGTGTTTCCTTGATTGAATTAGCTCTCACACCAATATTTGCGTCTAGAGCCTTTGCATTGAGGGCTATCTGAAAACGGCTGTGCCGCTGAAGTTGCCTGTGAATGTGGAGTTGTTGGCATGTGAAACCCGCATGTGGAGCATTCGTTTCTGTGGGATGCTCACCAAGCTTCATTTCAGTCCTAGACACTCAAAGGGCACTAAGCATAGAGTGTGAAAACTGAGTTTCCTTGAGAGCTGCTTGGAAGCCTGATGGTGTGTGACGTTAGTGAGCCAAATGGAGTTGTTCTCCCACAAGAACCACTCGGCTGATTCTTCTTCAATATGCCCTTCACCAACATGCAGTGTTTCCTTGATTGAATTAGCTCTCACATCAATATTTGCGTCTAGAGCCTTTGCATTGAGGGCTATCTGAAAACGGCTGTGGCGCTGAAGTTGCCTGTGAATGTGGAGTTGGTGGCATGTGAAACCCGCATGTGGAGCATTCGTTTGTGTGGGATGCTCACCAAGCTTCATTTCTGTCCTAGACACTCAAAGGGCACTAAGCATAGAGTGTGAAAACTGAGTTTCCTTGAGAGCTGCTTGGAAGCCTGATGGTGTGTGAAGTTAGTGAGCCAAATGGAGTTGTTCTCCCACAAGAACCACTCGGCTGATTCTTCTTCAATATGCCCTTCACCAACATGCAGTGTTTCCTTGATTGAATTAGCTCTCACACCAATATTTGCGTCTAGAGCCTTTGCATTGAGGGCTATCTGAAAACGGCTATGGCGCTGAAGTTGCCTGTGAATGTGGAGTTGGTGGCATGTGAAACCCGCATGTGGAGCATTCGTTTGTGTGGGATGCTCTACCAGGTTCATTCCTAGATAATGCACTCAAAGGGCACTAAGCATAGAGTGTGAAAACTGAGTTTCCTTGAGAGCTGCTTGGAAGCCTGATGGTGTGTGAAGTTAGTGAGCCAAATGGAGTTGTTCTCCCACAAGAACCACTCGGCTGATTCTTCTTCAATATGCCCTTCACCAACATGCAGTGTTTCCTTGATTGAATTAGCTCTCACACCAATATTTGCGTGCCTTTGCATTGAGGGCTCTCTGAAAACGGCTGTGGCGCTGACGTTGCCTCTGAGTGTGGAGTTGGTGGCATGTGAAACCCGCATGTGGAGCATTCGTTTGTGTGGGATGCTCACCAAGCTTCATTTCAGTCCTAGGCACACAAAGGGCACTAAGCGTAGAGTGTGAAAACTGAGTTTCCTTGAGAGCTGCTTGGAAGCCTGATGGTGTGTGAAGTTAGTGAGCCAAATGGAGTTGTTCTCCCACAAGAACCACTCGGCTGATTCTTCTTCAATATGCCCTTCACCAACATGCAGTGTTTCCTTGATTGAATTAGCTCTCACACCAATATTTGCGTCTAGAGCCTTTGCATTGAGGGCTATCTGAAAATGGCTGTGTCGCTGACGTTGCCTCTGAGTGTGGAGTTGGTGGCATGTGAAACCCGCATGTGGAGCATTCGTTTGTGTGGGATGCTCTACCAGGTTCATTCCTAGATAATGCACTCAAAGGGCACTAAGCATAGATTGTGAAAACTGAGTTTCCTTGAGAGCTGCTTGGAAGCCTGATGGTGTGTGAAGTTAATGAGCCAAATGGAGTTGTTCTCCCACAAGAACCACTCGGCTGATTCTTCTTCAATATGCCCTTCACCAACATGCAGTGTTTCCTTGATTGAATTAGCTCTCACACCAATATTTGCGTCTAGAGCCTTTGCATTGAGGGCTGTCTGAAAACGGCTTTGGCGCTGATGTTGCCTGTGAGTGTGGAGTTGTTGGCATGTGAAACCCGCATGTGGAGCATTCGTTTGTGTGGGATGCTCACCAAGCTTCATTTCTGTCCTAGACACTCAAAGGGCACTAAGCATAGAGTGTGAAAACTGAGTTTCCTTGAGAGCTGCTTGGAAGCCTGATGGTGTGTGACGTTAGTGAGCCAAATGGAGTTGTTTTCCCACAAGAACCACTCGGCTGATTCTTCTTCAATATGCCCTTCACCAACATGCAGTGTTTCCTTGATTGAATTAGCTCTCACACCAATATTTGCGTCTAGAGCCTTTGCATTGAGGGCTATCTGAAAACGGCTGTGGCGCTGAAGTTGCCTGTGAATGTGGAGTTGGTGGCATGTGAAACCCGCATGTGGAGCATTCGTTTGTGTGGGATGCTCAACTAGGATCATTCCTAGATAATGCACTCAAAGGGAACTAAGCATAGAGTGTGAAAACTGAGTTTCCTTGAGAGCTGCTTGGAAGCCTGATGGTGTGTGAAGTTAGTGAGCCAAATGGAGTTGTTCTCCCACAAGAACCACTCGGCTGATTCTTCTTCAATATGCCCTTCACCAACATGCAGTGTTTCCTTGATTGAATTAGCTCTCACACCAATATTTGCGTCTAGAGCCTTTGCATTGAGGGCTCTCTGAAAATGGCTGTGGCGCTGACGTTGCCTCTGAGTGTGGAGTTGGTGGCATGTGAAACCCGCATGTGGAGCATTCGTTTGTGTGGGATGCTCACCAAGCTTCATTTCAGTCCTAGGCACACAAAGGGCACTAAGCATAGAGTGTGAAAACTGAGTTTCCTTGAGAGCTGCTTGGAAGCCTGATGGTGTGTGAAGTTAGTGAGCCAAATGGAGTTGTTCTCCCACAAGAACCACTCGGCTGATTCTTCTTCAATATGCCCTTCACCAACATGCAGTGTTTCCTTGATTGAATTAGCTCTCACACCAATATTTGCGTCTAGAGCCTTTGCATTGAGGGCTATCTGAAAATGGCTGTGGCGCTGACGTTGCCTCTGAGTGTGGAGTTGGTGGCATGTGAAACCCGCATGTGGAGCATTCGTTTGTGTGGGATGCTCTACCAGGTTCATTCCTAGATAATGCACTCAAAGGGCACTAAGCATAGAGTGTGAAAACTGAGTTTCCTTGAGAGCTGCTTGGAAGCCTGATGGTGTGTGAAGTTAATGAGCCAAATGGAGTTGTTCTCCCACAAGAACCACTCGGCTGATTCTTCTTCAATATGCCCTTCACCAACATGCAGTGTTTCCTTGATTGAATTAGCTCTCACACCAATATTTGCGTCTAGAGCCTTTGCATTGAGGGCTGTATGAAAACGGCTTTGGCGCTGATGTTGCCTGTGAGTGTGGAGTTGTTGGCATGTGAAACCCGCATGTGGAGCATTCGTTTGTGTGGGATGCTCACCAAGCTTCATTTCAGTCCTAGACACTCAAAGGGCACTAAGCATAGAGTGTGAAAACTGAGTTTCCTTGAGAGCTGCTTGGAAGCCTGATGGTGTGTGACGTTAGTGAGCCAAATGGAGTTGTTCTCCCACAAGAACCACTCGGCTGATTCTTCTTCAATATGCCCTTCACCAACATGCAGTGTTTCCTTGATTGAATTAGCTCTCACACCAATATTTGCGTCTAGAGCCTTTGCATTGAGGGCTATCTGAAAACGGCTGTGGCGCTGAAGTTGCCTGTGAATGCGGAGTTGGTGGCATGTGAAACCCGCATGTGGAGCATTCGTTTGTGTGGGATGCTCAACTAGGATCATTCCTTGATAATGCACTCAAAGGGCACTAAGCATAGAGTGTGAAAACTGAGTTTCCTTGAGAGCTGCTTGGAAGCCTGATGGTGTGTGACGTTAGTGAGCCAAATGGAGTTGTTCTCCCACAAGAACCACTCGGCTGATTCTTCTTCAATATGCCCTTCACCAACATGCAGTGTTTCCTTGATTGAATTAGCTCTCACACCAATATTTGCGTCTAGAGCCTTTGCATTGAGGGCTATCTGAAAACGGCTGTGGCGCTGAAGTTGCCTGTGAATGTGGAGTTGGTGGCATGTGAAACCCGCATGTGGAGCATTCGTTTGTGTGGGATTCTCTACCAGGTTCATTCCTAGATAATGCACTCAAAGGGCACTAAGCATAGAGTGTGAAAACTGAGTTTCCTTGAGAGCTGCTTGGAAGCCTGATGGTGTGTGAAGTTAGTGAGCCAAATGGAGTTGTTCTCCCACAAGAACCACTCGGCTGATTCTTCTTCAATATGCCCTTCAGCAACATGCAGTGTTTCCTTGATTGAATTAGCTCTCACACCAATATTTGCGTCTAGAGCCTTTGCATTGAGGGCTCTCTGAAAAGGGCTGTGGCGCTGACGTTGCCTCTGAGTGTGGAGTTGGTGGCATGTGAAACCCGCATGTGGAGCATTCGTTTGTGTGGGATGCTCAACTAGGATCATTCCTTGATAATGCACTCAAAGGGCACTAAGCATAGAGTGTGAAAACTAAGTTTCCTTGAGAGCTGCTTGGAAGCCTGATGGTGTGTGAAGTTAGTGAGCCAAATGGAGTTGTTCTCCCACAAGAACCACTCGGCTGATTCTTCTTCAATATGCCCTTCACCAACATGCAGTGTTTCCTTGATTGAATTAGCTCTCACACCAATATTTGCGTCTAGAGCCTTTGCATTGAGGGCTATCTGAAAATGGCTGTGGCGCTGACGTTGCCTCTGAGTGTAGAGTTGGTGGCATGTGAAACCCGCATGTGGAGCATTCGTTTGTGTGGGATGCTCTACCAGGTTCATTCCTAGATAATGCACTCAAAGGGCACTAAGCATAGAGTGTGAAAACTGAGTTTCCTTGAGAGCTGCTTGGAAGCCTGATGGTGTGTGAAGTTAATGAGCCAAATGGATTTGTTCTCCCACAAGAACCACTCGGCTGATTCTTCTTCAATATGCCCTTCACCAACATGCAGTGTTTCCTTGATTGAATTAGCTCTCACACCAATATTTGCGTCTAGAGCCTTTGCATTGAGGGCTGTCTGAAAACGGCTTTGGCGCTGATGTTGCCTGTGAGTGTGGAGTTGGTGGCATGTGAAACCCGCATGTGGAGCATTCGTTTGTGTGGGATGCTCACCAAGCTTCATTTCAGTCCTAGACACTCAAAGGGCACTAAGCATAGAGTGTGAAAACTGAGTTTCCTTGAGAGCTGCTTGGAAGCCTGATGGTGTGTGACGTTAGTGAGCCAAATGGAGTTGTTCTCCCACAAGAACCACTCGGCTGATTCTTCTTCAATATGCCCTTCACCAACATGCAGTGTTTCCTTGATTGAATTAGCTCTCACACCAATATTTGCGTCTAGAGCCCTTGCATTGAGGGCTATCTGAAAACGGCTGTGGCGCTGAAGTTGCCTGTGAATGTGGAGTTGGTGGCATGTGAAACCCGCATGTGGAGCATTCGTTTGTGTGGGATGCTCTACAAGGTTCATTCCTAGATAATGCACTCAAAGGGCACTGAGCGTAGAGTGTGAAAACTGAGTTTCCTTGAGAGCTGCTTGGAAGCCTGATGGTGTGTGAAGTTAGTGAGCCAAATGGAGTTGTTCTCCCACAAGAACCACTCGGCTGATTCTTCTTCAATATGCCCTTCACCAACATGCAGTGTTTCCTTGATTGAATTAGCTCTCACATCAATATTTGCGTCTAGAGCCTTTGCATTGAGGGCTCTCTGAAAACGGCTGTGGCGCTGACGTTGCCTCTGAGTGTGGAGTTGGTGGCATGTGAAACACGCATGTGGAGCATTCGTTTGTGTGGGATGCTCTACCAGGTTCATTCCTAGATAATGCACTCAAAGGGCACTAAGCATAGAGTGTGAAAACTGAGTTTCCTTGAGAGCTGCTTGGAAGCCTGATGATGTGTGAAGTTAGTGAGCCAAATGGAGTTGTTCTCCCACAAGAACCACTCGGCTGATTCTTCTTCAATATGCCCTTCACCAACATGCAGTGTTTCCTTGATTGAATTAGCTCTCACACCAATATTTGCGTCTAGAGCCCTTGCATTGAGGGCTGTATGAAAACGGCTTTGGCGCTGATGTTGCCTGTGAGTGTGGAGTTGGTGGCATGTGAAACCCGCATGTGGAGCATTCGTTTGTGTGGGATGCTCACCAAGCTTCATTTCAGTCCTAGACACTCAAAGGGCACTAAGCATAGAGTGTGAAAACTGAGTTTCCTTGAGAGCTGCTTGGAAGCCTGATGGTGTGTGACGTTAGTGAGCCAAATGGAGTTGTTCTCCCACAAGAACCACTCGGCTGATTCTTCTTCAATATGCCCTTCACCAACATGCAGTGTTTCCTTGATTGAATTAGCTCTCACACCAATATTTGCGTCTAGAGCCTTTGCATTGAGGGCTATCTGAAAACGGCTGTGGCGCTGAAGTTGCCTGTGAATGCGGAGTTGGTGGCATGTGAAACCCGCATGTGGAGCATTCGTTTGTGTGGGATGCTCAACTAGGATCATTCCTTGATAATGCACTCAAAGGGCACTAAGCATAGAGTGTGAAAACTGAGTTTCCTTGAGAGCTGCTTGGAAGCCTGATGGTGTGTGACGTTAGTGAGCCAAATGGAGTTGTTCTCCCACAAGAACCACTCGGCTGATTCTTCTTCAATATGCCCTTCACCAACATGCAGTGTTTCCTTGATTGAATTAGCTCTCACACCAATATTTGCGTCTAGAGCCTTTGCATTGAGGGCTATCTGAAAACGGCTGTGGCGCTGAAGTTGCCTGTGAATGTGGAGTTGGTGGCATGTGAAACCCGCATGTGGAGCATTCGTTTGTGTGGGATGCTCTACCAGGTTCATTCCTAGATAATGCACTCAAAGGGCACTAAGCATAGAGTGTGAAAACTGAGTTTCCTTGAGAGCTGCTTGGAAGCCTGATGGTATGTGAAGTTAATGAGCCAAATGGATTTGTTCTCCCACAAGAACCACTCGGCTGATTCTTCTTCAATATGCCCTTCACCAACATGCAGTGTTTCCTTGATTGAATTAGCTCTCACACCAATATTTGCGTCTAGAGCCTTTGCATTGAGGGCTGTCTGAAAACGGCTTTGGCGCTGATGTTGCCTGTGAGTGTGGAGTTGGTGGCATGTGAAACCCGCATGTGGAGCATTCGTTTGTGTGGGATGCTCACCAAGCTTCATTTCAGTCCCAGACACTCAAAGGGCACTAAGCATAGAGTGTGAAAACTGAGTTTCCTTGAGAGCTGCTTGGAAGCCTGATGGTGTGTGACGTTAGTGAGCCAAATGGAGTTGTTCTCCCACAAGAACCACTCGGCTGATTCTTCTTCAATATGCCCTTCACCAACATGCAGTGTTTCCTTGATTGAATTAGCTCTCACACCAATATTTGCGTCTAGAGCCTTTGCATTGAGGGCTATCTGAAAACGGCTGTGGCGCTGAAGTTGCCTGTGAATGCGGAGTTGGTGGCATGTGAAACCCGCATGTGGAGCATTCGTTTGTGTGGGATGCTCAACTAGGATCATTCCTTGATAATGCACTCAAAGGGCACTAAGCATAGAGTGTGAAAACTGAGTTTCCTTGAGAGCTGCTTGGAAGCCTGATGGTGTGTGACGTTAGTGAGCCAAATGGAGTTGTTCTCCCACAAGAACCACTCGGCTGATTCTTCTTCAATATGCCCTTCACCAACATGCAGTGTTTCCTTGATTGAATTAGCTCTCACACCAATATTTGCGTCTAGAGCCTTTGCATTGAGGGCTGTCTGAAAACGGCTGTGGCGCTGAAGTTGCCTGTGAATGTGGAGTTGGTGGCATGTGAAACCCGCATGTGGAGCATTCGTTTGTGTGGGATTCTCTACCAGGTTCATTCCTAGATAATGCACTCAAAGGGCACTAAGCATAGAGTGTGAAAACTGAGTTTCCTTGAGAGCTGCTTGGAAGCCTGATGGTGTGTGAAGTTAGTGAGCCAAATGGAGTTGTTCTCCCACAAGAACCACTCGGCTGATTCTTCTTCAATATGCCCTTCAGCAACATGCAGTGTTTCCTTGATTGAATTAGCTCTCACACCAATATTTGCGTCTAGAGCCTTTGCATTGAGGGCTCTCTGAAAAGGGCTGTGGCGCTGACGTTGCCTCTGAGTGTGGAGTTGGTGGCATGTGAAACCCGCATGTGGAGCATTCGTTTGTGTGGGATGCTCAACTAGGATCATTCCTTGATAATGCACTCAAAGGGCACTAAGCATAGAGTGTGAAAACTGAGTTTCCTTGAGAGCTGCTTGGAAGCCTGATGGTGTGTGAAGTTAGTGAGCCAAATGGAGTTGTTCTCCCACAAGAACCACTCGGCTGATTCTTCTTCAATATGCCCTTCACCAACATGCAGTGTTTCCTTGATTGAATTAGCTCTCACACCAATATTTGCGTCTAGAGCCTTTGCATTGAGGGCTATCTGAAAATGGCTGTGGCGCTGACGTTGCCTCTGAGTGTGGAGTTGGTGGCATGTGAAACCCGCATGTGGAGCATTCGTTTGTGTGGGATGCTCTACCAGGTTCATTCCTAGATAATGCACTCAAAGGGCACTAAGCATAGAGTGTGAAAACTGAGTTTCCTTGAGAGCTGCTTGGAAGCCTGATGGTATGTGAAGTTAATGAGCCAAATGGATTTGTTCTCCCACAAGAACCACTCGGCTGATTCTTCTTCAATATGCCCTTCACCAACATGCAGTGTTTCCTTGATTGAATTAGCTCTCACACCAATATTTGCGTCTAGAGCCTTTGCATTGAGGGCTGTCTGAAAACGGCTTTGGCGCTGATGTTGCCTGTGAGTGTGGAGTTGGTGGCATGTGAAACCCGCATGTGGAGCATTCGTTTGTGTGGGATGCTCACCAAGCTTCATTTCAGTCCTAGACACTCAAAGGGCACTAAGCATAGAGTGTGAAAACTGAGTTTCCTTGAGAGCTGCTTGGAAGCCTGATGGTGTGTGACGTTAG
The DNA here is from genome assembly GCF_030435755.1 of Ochotona princeps. Taxonomy (NCBI): domain Eukaryota; kingdom Metazoa; phylum Chordata; class Mammalia; order Lagomorpha; family Ochotonidae; genus Ochotona; species Ochotona princeps. The sequence continues at coordinate 2,488 of NW_026700824.1, read as the reverse complement.
TGAGCCAAATGGAGTTGTTCTCCCACAAGAACCACTCGGCTGATTCTTCTTCAATATGCCCTTCACCAACATGCAGTGTTTCCTTGATTGAATTAGCTCTCACACCAATATTTGCGTCTAGAGCCTTTGCATTGAGGGCTATCTGAAAACGGCTGTGGCGCTGAAGTTGCCTGTGAATGCGGAGTTGGTGGCATGTGAAACCCGCATGTGGAGCATTCGTTTGTGTGGGATGCTCAACTAGGATCATTCCTTGATAATGCACTCAAAGGGCACTAAGCATAGAGTGTGAAAACTGAGTTTCCTTGAGAGCTGCTTGGAAGCCTGATGGTGTGTGACGTTAGTGAGCCAAATGGAGTTGTTCTCCCACAAGAACCACTCGGCTGATTCTTCTTCAATATGCCCTTCACCAACATGCAGTGTTTCCTTGATTGAATTAGCTCTCACACCAATATTTGCGTCTAGAGCCTTTGCATTGAGGGCTATCTGAAAACGGCTGTGGCGCTGAAGTTGCCTGTGAATGTGGAGTTGGTGGCATGTGAAACCCGCATGTGGAGCATTCGTTTGTGTGGGATTCTCTACCAGGTTCATTCCTAGATAATGCACTCAAAGGGCACTAAGCATAGAGTGTGAAAACTGAGTTTCCTTGAGAGCTGCTTGGAAGCCTGATGGTGTGTGAAGTTAGTGAGCCAAATGGAGTTGTTCTCCCACAAGAACCACTCGGCTGATTCTTCTTCAATATGCCCTTCAGCAACATGCAGTGTTTCCTTGATTGAATTAGCTCTCACACCAATATTTGCGTCTAGAGCCTTTGCATTGAGGGCTCTCTGAAAAGGGCTGTGGCGCTGACGTTGCCTCTGAGTGTGGAGTTGGTGGCATGTGAAACCCGCATGTGGAGCATTCGTTTGTGTGGGATGCTCAACTAGGATCATTCCTTGATAATGCACTCAAAGGGCACTAAGCATAGAGTGTGAAAACTGAGTTTCCTTGAGAGCTGCTTGGAAGCCTGATGGTGTGTGAAGTTAGTGAGCCAAATGGAGTTGTTCTCCCACAAGAACCACTCGGCTGATTCTTCTTCAATATGCCCTTCACCAACATGCAGTGTTTCCTTGATTGAATTAGCTCTCACACCAATATTTGCGTCTAGAGCCTTTGCATTGAGGGCTATCTGAAAATGGCTGTGGCGCTGACGTTGCCTCTGAGTGTGGAGTTGGTGGCATGTGAAACCCGCATGTGGAGCATTCGTTTGTGTGGGATGCTCTACCAGGTTCATTCCTAGATAATGCACTCAAAGGGCACTAAGCATAGAGTGTGAAAACTGAGTTTCCTTGAGAGCTGCTTGGAAGCCTGATGGTATGTGAAGTTAATGAGCCAAATGGAGTTGTTCTCCCACAAGAACCACTCGGCTGATTCTTCTTCAATATGCCCTTCACCAACATGCAGTGTTTCCTTGATTGAATTAACTCTCACACCAATATTTGCGTCTAGAGCCTTTGCATTGAGGGCTGTCTGAAAACGGCTTTGGCGCTGATGTTGCCTGTGAGTGTGGAGTTGGTGGCATGTGAAACCCGCATGTGGAGCATTCGTTTGTGTGGGATGCTCACCAAGCCTCATTTCAGTCCTAGACACTCAAAGGGCACTAAGCATAGAGTGTGAAAACTGAGTTTCCTTGAGAGCTGCTTGGAAGCCTGATGGTGTGTGACGTTAGTGAGCCAAATGGAGTTGTTCTCCCACAAGAACCACTCGGCTGATTCTTCTTCAATATGCCCTTCACCAACATGCAGTGTTTCCTTGATTGAATTAGCTCTCACACCAATATTTGCGTCTAGAGCCCTTGCATTGAGGGCTATCTGAAAACGGCTGTGGCGCTGAAGTTGCCTGTGAATGTGGAGTTGGTGGCATGTGAAACCCGCATGTGGAGCATTCGTTTGTGTGGGATGCTCTACCAGGTTCATTCCTAGATAATGCACTCAAAGGGCACTGAGCGTAGAGTGTGAAAACTGAGTTTCCTTGAGAGCTGCTTGGAAGCCTGATGGTGTGTGAAGTTAGTGAGCCAAATGGAGTTGTTCTCCCACAAGAACCACTCGGCTGATTCTTCTTCAATATGCCCTTCACCAACATGCAGTGTTTCCTTGATTGAATTAGCTCTCACACCAATATTTGCGTCTAGAGCCTTTGCATTGAGGGCTATCTGAAAGTGGCTTTGGCGCTGAAGTTGTCTGTGAATGTGGAGTTGGTGGCATGTGAAACCCGCATGTGGAGCATTCGTTTGTGTGGGATGCTCACCAAGCTTCATTTCAGTCCTAGGCACACAAAGGGCACTAAGCATAGAGTGTGAAACCTGAGTTTCCTTGCGAGCTGCTTGGAAGCCTGATGGTGTGTGAAGTTAGTGAGCCAAATGGAGTTGTTCTCCCACAAGAACCACTCGGCTGATTCTTCTTCAATATGCCCTTCACCAACATGCAGTGTTTCCTTGATTGAATTAGCTCTC
>NW_026700823.1:0-36643 GCF_030435755.1 Ochotona princeps | reverse complement strand
CATGCAGTGTTTCCTTGATTGAATTAGCTCTCACACCAGTATTTGCGTCTAGAGCCTTTGCATTGAGGGCTATCTGAAAACGGCTGTGGCGCTGAAGTTGCCTGTGAATGTGGAGTTGGTGGCATGTGAAACCCGCATGTGGAGCATTCGTTTGTGTGGGATGCTCTACCAGGTTCATTCCTAGATAATGCACTCAAAGGGCACTAAGCATACAGTGTGAAAACTGAGTTTCCTTGAGAGCTGCTTGGAAGCCTGATGGTGTGTGAAGTTAGTGAGCCAAATGGAGTTGTTCTCCCACAAGAACCACTCAGCTGATCCTTCTTCAATATGCCCTTCACCAACATGCAGTGTTTCCTTGATTGAATTAGCTCTCACAGCAATATTTGCGTCTAGAGCCTTTGCATTGAGGGCTATCTGAAAACGGGTGTGGCGCTGAAGTTGCCTGTGAATGTGGAGTTGGTGGCATGTGAAACCCGCATGTGGAGCATTTGTTTGTGTGGGATGCTCTACCAGGTTCATTCCTAGATAATGCACTCAAAGGGCACTAAGCCTAGAGTGTGAAAACTGAGTTTCCTTGAGAGCTGCTTGGAAGCCTGGTGGTGTGTGAAGTTAGTGAGCCAAATGGAGTTGTTCTCCCACAAGAACCACTCGGCTGATCCTTCTTCAATATGCCCTTCACCAACATGCTGTGTTTCCTTGATTGAATTAGCTCTCACACCAATATTTGTGTCTAGAGCCTTTGCATTGAGGGCTACCTGAAAACGGGTGTGGCGCTGAAGTTGCCTGTGAATGTGGAGTTGGTGGCATGTGAAACCCGCATGTGGAGCATTCGTTTGTGTGGGATGCTCTACCAGGTTCATTCCTAGATAATGCACTCAAAGGGCACTAAGCATAGAGTGTGAAAACTGAGTTTCCTTGAGAGCTGCTTGGAAGCCTGATGGTGTGTGAAGTTAGTGAGCCAAATGGAGTTGTTCTCCCACAAGAACCACTCGGCTGATCCTTCTTCAATATGCCCTTCACCAACATGCAGTGTTTCCTTGATTGAATTAGCTCTCACACCAATATTTGCGTCTAGAGCCTTTGCATTGAGGGCTATCTGAAAACGGCTGTGGCGCTGAAGTTGCCTGAGAATGTGGAGTTGGTGGCATGTGAAACCCGCATGTGGAGCATTCGTTTGTGTGGGATGCTCTACCAGGTTCATTCCTAGATAATGCACTCAAAGGGCACTAAGCCTAGAGTGTGAAAACTGAGTTTACTTGAGAGCTGCTTGGAAGCCTGATGGTGTGTGAAGTTAGTGAGCCAAATGGAGTTGTTCTCCCACAAGAACCACTCGGCTGATCCTTCTTCAATATGCCCTTCACCAACATGAAGTGTTTCCTTGATTGAATTAGCTCTCACACCAATATTTGTGTCTAGAGCCTTTGCATTGAGGGCTATCTGAAAACGGCTGTGGCGCTGAAGTTGCCTGTCAATGTGGAGTTGGTGGCATGTGAAACCCGCATGTGGAGCATTCGTTTGTGTGGGATGCTCTACCAGGTTCATTCCTAGATAATGCACTCAAAGGGCACTAAGCATAGAGTGTGAAAACTGAGTTTCCTTGAGAGCTGCTTGGAAGCCTGATGGTGTGTGAAGTTAGTGAGCCAAATGGAGTTGTTCTCCCACAAGAACCACTCGGCTGATCCTTCTTCAATATGCCCTTCACCAACATGCAGTGTTTCCTTGATTGAATTAGCTCTCACACCAGTATTTGCGTCTAGAGCCTTTGCATTGAGGGCTATCAGAAAACGGCTGTGGCGCTGAAGTTGCCTGAGAATGTGGAGTTGGTGGCATGTGAAACCCGCATGTGGAGCATTCGTTTGTGTGGGATGCTCTACCAGGTTCATTCCTAGATAATGCACTCAAAGGGCACTAAGCCTAGAGTGTGAAAACTGAGTTTCCTTGAGAGCTGCTTGGAAGCCTGATGGTGTGTGAAGTTAGTGAGCCAAATGGAGTTGTTCTCCCACAAGAACCACCGGCTGATCCTTCTTCAATATGCCCTTCACCAACATGCAGTGTTTCCTTGATTGAATTAGCTCTCACACCAGTATTTGCGTCTAGAGCCTTTGCATTGAGGGCTATCTGAAAACGGCTGTGGCGCTGAAGTTGCCTGAGAATGTGGAGTTGGTGGCATGTGAAACCCGCATGTGGAGCATTCGTTTGTGTGGGATGCTCTACCAGGTTCATTCCTAGATAATGCACTCAAAGGGCACTAAGCCTAGAGTGTGAAAACTGAGTTTCCTTGAGAGCTGCTTGGAAGCCTGGTGGTGTGTGAAGTTAGTGAGCCAAATGGAGTTGTTCTCCCACAAGAACCACTCGGCTGATCCTTCTTCAATATGCCCTTCACCAACATGCAGTGTTTCCTTGATTGAATTAGCTCTCACACCAATATTTGTGTCTAGAGCCTTTGCATTGAGGGCTACCTGAAAACGGCTGTGGCGCTGAAGTTGCCTGTGAATGTGGAGTTGGTGGCATGTGAAACCCGCATGTGGAGCATTCGTTTGTGTGGGATGCTCTACCAGGTTCATTCCTAGATAATGCACTCAAAGGGCACTAAGCATAGAGTGTGAAAACTGAGTTTCCTTGAGAGCTGCTTGGAAGCCTGATGGTGTGTGAAGTTAGTGAGCCAAATGGAGTTGTTCTCCCACAAGAACCACTCGGCTGATCCTTCTTCAATATGCCCTTCACCAACATGCAGTGTTTCCTTGATTGAATTAGCTCTCACACCAATATTTGCGTCTAGAGCCGTTGCATTGAGGGCTATCTGAAAACGGCTGTGGCGCTGAAGTTGCCTGAGAATGTGGAGTTGGTGGCATGTGAAACCCGCATGTGGAGCATTCGTTTGTGTGGGATGCTCTACCAGGTTCATTCCTAGATAATGCACTCAAAGGGCACTAAGCCTAGAGTGTGAAAACTGAGTTTCCTTGAGAGCTGCTTGGAAGCCTGATGGTGTGTGAAGTTAGTGAGCCAAATGGAGTTGTTCTCCCACAAGAACCACTCGGCTGATCCTTCTTCAATATGCCCTTCACCAACATGAATTGTTTCCTTGATTGAATTAGCTCTCACACCAATATTTGCGTCTAGAGCCTTTGCATTGAGGGCTATCTGAAAACGGCTGTGGCGCTGAAGTTGCCTGTCAATGTGGAGTTGGTGGCATGTGAAACCCGCATGTGGAGCATTCGTTTGTGTGGGATGCTCTACCAGGTTCATTCCTAGATAATGCACTCAAAGGGCACTAAGCATAGAGTGTGAAAACTGAGTTTCCTTGAGAGCTGCTTGGAAGCCTGATGGTGTGTGAAGTTAGTGAGCCAAATGGAGTTGTTCTCCCACAAGAACCACTCGGCTGATCCTTCTTCAATATGCCCTTCACCAACATGCAGTGTTTCCTTGATTGAATTAGCTCTCACACCAGTATTTGCGTCTAGAGCCTTTGCATTGAGGGCTATCAGAAAATGGCTGTGGCGCTGAATTTGCCTGTGAATGTGGAGTTGGTGGCATGTGAAACCCGCATGTGGAGCATTCGTTTGTGTGGGATGCTCTACCAGGTTCATTCCTAGATAATGCACTCAAAGGGCACTAAGCATAGAGTGTGAAAACTGAGTTTCCTTGAGAGCTGCTTGGAAGCCTGATGGTGTGTGAAGTTAGTGAGCCAAATGGAGTTGTTCTCCCACAAGAACCACTCGGCTGATCCTTCTTCAATATGCCCTTCACCAACATGCAGTGTTTCCTTGATTGAATTAGCTCTCACACCAGTATTTGCGTCTAGAGCCTTTGCATTGAGGGCTATCAGAAAACGGCTGTGGCGCTGAAGTTGCCTGAGAATGTGGAGTTGGTGGCATGTGAAACCCGCATGTGGAGCATTCGTTTGTGTGGGATGCTCTACCAGGTTCATTCCTAGATAATGCACTCAAAGGGCACTAAGCCTAGAATGTGAAAACTGAGTTTCCTTGAGAGCTGCTTGGAAGCCTGATGGTGTGTGAAGTTAGTGAGCCAAATGGAGTTGTTCTCCCACAAGAACCACCGGCTGATCCTTCTTCAATATGCCCTTCACCAACATGCAGTGTTTCCTTGATTGAATTAGCTCTCACACCAGTATTTGCGTCTAGAGCCTTTGCATTGAGGGCTATCTGAAAACGGCTGTGGCTCTGAAGTTGCCTGAGAATGTGGAGTTGGTGGCATGTGAAACCCGCATGTGGAGCATTCGTTTGTGTGGGATGCTCTACCAGGTTCATTCCTAGATAATGCACTCAAAGGGCACTAAGCCTAGAGTGTGAAAACTGAGTTTCCTTGAGAGCTGCTTGGAAGCCTGGTGGTGTGTGAAGTTAGTGAGCCAAATGGAGTTGTTCTCCCACAAGAACCACTCGGCTGATCCTTCTTCAATATGCCCTTCACCAACATGCAGTGTTTCCTTGATTGAATTAGCTCTCACACCAATATTTGTGTCTAGAGCCTTTGCATTGAGGGCTACCTGAAAACGGCTGTGGCGCTGAAGTTGCCTGTGAATGTGGAGTTGGTGGCATGTGAAACCCGCATGTGGAGCATTCGTTTGTGTGGGATGCTCTACCAGGTTCATTCCTAGATAATGCACTCAAAGGGCACTAAGCATAGAGTGTGAAAACTGAGTTTCCTTGAGAGCTGCTTGGAAGCCTGATGGTGTGTGAAGTTAGTGAGCCAAATGGAGTTGTTCTCCCACAAGAACCACTCGGCTGATCCTTCTTCAATATGCCCTTCACTAACATGCAGTGTTTCCTTGATTGAATTAGCTCTCACACCAATATTTGCGTCTAGAGCCGTTGCATTGAGGGCTATCTGAAAACGGCTGTGGCGCTGAAGTTGCCTGAGAATGTGGAGTTGGTGGCATGTGAAACCCGCATGTGGAGCATTCGTTTGTGTGGGATGCTCTACCAGGTTCATTCCTAGATAATGCACTCAAAGGGCACTAAGCCTAGAGTGTGAAAACTGAGTTTCCTTGAGAGCTGCTTGGAAGCCTGATGGTGTGTGAAGTTAGTGAGCCAAATGGAGTTGTTCTCCCACAAGAACCACTCGGCTGATCCTTCTTCAATATGCCCTTCACCAACATGAATTGTTTCCTTGATTGAATTAGCTCTCACACCAATATTTGCGTCTAGAGCCTTTGCATTGAGGGCTATCTGAAAACGGCTGTGGCGCTGAAGTTGCCTGTCAATGTGGAGTTGGTGGCATGTGAAACCCGCATGTGGAGCATTCGTTTGTGTGGGATGCTCTACCAGGTTCATTCCTAGATAATGCACTCAAAGGGCACTAAGCATAGAGTGTGAAAACTGAGTTTCCTTGAGAGCTGCTTGGAAGCCTGATGGTGTGTGAAGTTAGTGAGCCAAATGGAGTTGTTCTCCCACAAGAACCACTCGGCTGATCCTTCTTCAATATGCCCTTCACCAACATGCAGTGTTTCCTTGATTGAATTAGCTCTCACACCAGTATTTGCGTCTAGAGCCTTTGCATTGAGGGCTATCAGAAAACGGCTGTGGCGCTGAATTTGCCTGTGAATGTGGAGTTGGTGGCATGTGAAACCCGCATGTGGAGCATTCGTTTGTGTGGGATGCTCTACCAGGTTCATTCCTAGATAATGCACTCAAAGGGCACTAAGCATAGAGTGTGAAAACTGAGTTTCCTTGAGAGCTGCTTGGAAGCCTGATGGTGTGTGAAGTTAGTGAGCCAAATGGAGTTGTTCTCCCACAAGAACCACTCGGCTGATCCTTCTTCAATATGCCCTTCACCAACATGCAGTGTTTCCTTGATTGAATTAGCTCTCACACCAGTATTTGCGTCTAGAGCCTTTGCATTGAGGGCTATCAGAAAACGGCTGTGGCGCTGAATTTGCCTGAGAATGTGGAGTTGGTGGCATGTGAAACCCGCATGTGGAGCATTCGTTTGTGTGGGATGCTCTACCAGGTTCATTCCTAGATAATGCACTCAAAGGGCACTAAGCATAGAGTGTGAAAACTGAGTTTCCTTGAGAGCTGCTTGGAAGCCTGATGGTGTGTGAAGTTAGTGAGCCAAATGGAGTTGTTCTCCCACAAGAACCACTCGGCTGATCCTTCTTCAATATGCCCTTCACCAACATGCAGTGTTTCCTTGATTGAATTAGCTCTCACAGCAATATTTGCGTCTAGAGCCTTTGCATTGAGGGCTATCTGAAAACGGCTGTGGCTCTGAAGTTGCCTGAGAATGTGGAGTTGGTGGCATGTGAAACCCGCATGTGGAGCATTCGTTTGTGTGGGATGCTCTACCAGGTTCATTCCTAGATAATGCACTCAAAGGGCACTAAGCCTAGAGTGTGAAAACTGAGTTTCCTTGAGAGCTGCTTGGAAGCCTGATGGTGTGTGAAGTTAGTGAGCCAAATGGAGTTGTTCTCCCACAAGAACCACTCGGCTGATCCTTCTTCAATATGCCCTTCACCAACATGCAGTGTTTCCTTGATTGAATTAGCTCTCACACCAATATTTGCGTCTAGAGCCTTTGCATTGAGGGCTATCTGAAAACGGCTGTGGCGCCGAAGTTCCCTGTCAATGTGGAGTTGGTGGCATGTGAAACCCGCATGTGGAGCATTCGTTTGTGTGGGATGCTCTACCAGGTTCATTCCTAGATAATGCACTCAAAGGGCACTAAGCATAGAGTGTGAAAACTGAGTTTCCTTGAGAGCTGCTTGGAAGCCTGATGGTGTGTGAAGTTAGTGAGCCAAATGGAGTTGTTCTTCCACAAGAACCACTTGGCTGATCCTTCTTCATTATGCCCTTCACCAACATGCAGTGTTTCCTTGATTGAATTAGCTCTCACACCAGTATTTGCGTCTAGAGCCTTTGCATTGAGGGCTATCTGAAAACGGCTGTGGCGCTGAAGTTGCCTGAGAATGTGGAGTTGGTGGCATGTGAAACCCGCATGTGGAGCATTCGTTTGTGTGGGATGCTCTACCAGGTTCATTCCTAGATAATGCACTCAAAGGGCACTAAGCCTAGAGTGTGAAAACTGAGTTTCCTTGAGAGCTGCTTGGAAGCCTGATGGTGTGTGAAGTTAGTGAGCCAAATGGAGTTGTTCTCCCACAAGAACCACCGGCTGATCCTTCTTCAATATGCCCTTCACCAACATGCAGTGTTTCCTTGATTGAATTAGCTCTCACACCAGTATTTGCGTCTAGAGCCTTTGCATTGAGGGCTATCTGAAAACGGCTGTGGCGCTGAAGTTGCCTGTGAATGTGGAGTTGGTGGCATGTGAAACCCGCATGTGGAGCATTCGTTTGTGTGGGATGCTCTACCAGGTTCATTCCTAGATAATGCACTCAAAGGGCACTAAGCATAGAGTGTGAAAACTGAGTTTCCTTGAGAGCTGCTTGGAAGCCTGATGGTGTGTGAAGTTAGTGAGCCAAATGGAGTTGTTCTCCCACAAGAACCACTCAGCTGATCCTTCTTCAATATGCCCTTCACCAACATGCAGTGTTTCCTTGATTGAATTAGCTCTCACAGCAATATTTGCGTCTAGAGCCTTTGCATTGAGGGCTATCTGAAAACGGGTGTGGCGCTGAAGTTGCCTGAGAATGTGGAGTTGGTGGCATGTGAAACCCGCATGTGGAGCATTCGTTTGTGTGGGATGCTCTACCAGGTTCATTCCTAGATAATGCACTCAAAGGGCACTAAGCCTAGAGTGTGAAAACTGAGTTTCCTTGAGAGCTGCTTGGAAGCCTGGTGGTGTGTGAAGTTAGTGAGCCAAATGGAGTTGTTCTCCCACAAGAACCACTCGGCTGATCCTTCTTCAATATGCCCTTCACCAACATGCAGTGTTTCCTTGATTGAATTAGCTCTCACACCAATATTTGTGTCTAGAGCCTTTGCATTGAGGGCTACCTGAAAACGGCTGTGGCGCTGAAGTTGCCTGAGAATGTGGAGTTGGTGGCATGTGAAACCCGCATGTGGAGCATTCGTTTGTGTGGGATGCTCTACCAGGTTCATTCCTAGATAATGCACTCAAAGGGCACTAAGCATAGAGTGTGAAAACTGAGTTTCCTTGAGAGCTGCTTGGAAGCCTGATGGTGTGTGAAGTTAGTGAGCCAAATGGAGTTGTTCTCCCACAAGAACCACTCGGCTGATCCTTCTTCAATATGCTCTTCACCAACATGCAGAGTTTCCTTGATTGAATTAGCTCTCACACCAATATTTGCGTCTAGAGCCTTTGCATTGAGGGCTATCTGAAAACGGCTGTGGCGCTGAAGTTGCCTGTGAATGTGGAGTTGGTGGCATGTGAAACCCGCATGTGGAGCATTCGTTTGTGTGGGATGCTCTACCAGGTTCATTCCTAGATAATGCACTCAAAGGGCACTAAGCCTAGAGTGTGAAAACTGAGTTTCCTTGAGAGCTGCTTGGAAGCCTGATGGTGTGTGAAGTTAGTGAGCCAAATGGAGTTGTTCTCCCACAAGAACCACTCGGCTGATCCTTCTTCAATATGCCCTTCACCAACATGCAGTGTTTCCTTGATTGAATTAGCTCTCACACCAATATTTGCGTCTAGAGCCTTTGCATTGAGGGCTATCTGAAAACGGCTGTGGCGCTGAAGTTGCCTGAGAATGTGGAGTTGGTGGCATGTGAAACCCGGATGTGGAGCATTCGTTTGTGTGGGATGCTCTACCAGGTTCATTCCTAGATAATGCACTCAAAGGGCACTAAGCCTAGAGTGTGAAAACTGAGTTTCCTTGAGAGCTGCTTGGAAGCCTGATGGTGTGTGAAGTTAGTGAGCCAAATGGAGTTGTTCTCCCACAAGAACCACTCGGCTGATCCTTCTTCAATATGCCCTTCACCAACATGCAGTGTTTCCTTGATTGAATTAGCTCTCACACCAGTATTTGCGTCTAGATCCTTTGCATTGAGGGCTATCTGAAAATGGCTGTGGCGCTGAAGTTGCCTGTGAATGTGGAGTTGGTGGCATGTGAAACCCGCATGTGGAGCATTCGTTTGTGTGGGATGCTCTACCAGGTTCAATCCTAGATAATGCACTCAAAGGGCACTAAGCTTAGAGTGTGAAAACTGAGTTTCCTTGAGAGCTGCTTGGAAGCCTGATGGTGTGTGAAGTTAGTGAGCCAAATGGAGTTGTTCTCCCACAAGCACCACTTGGCTGATCCTTCTTCAATATGCCCTTCACTAACATGCAGTGTTTCCTTGATTGAATTAGCTCTCACACCAATATTTGCGTCTAGAGCCTTTGCATTGAGGGCTATCTGAAAACGGGTGTGGCGCTGAAGTTGCCTGAGAATGTGGAGTTGAGGCATGTGAAACCCGCATGTGGAGCATTCGTTTGTGTGGGATGCTCTACCAGGTTCATTCCTAGATAATGCACTCAAAGGGCACTAAGCCTAGAGTGTGAAAACTGAGTTTCCTTGAGAGCTGCTTGGAAGCCTGATGGTGTGTGAAGTTAGTGAGCCAAATGGAGTTGTTCTCCCACAAGAACCACTCAGCTGATCCTTCTTCAATATGCCTTTCACCAACATGCAGTGTTTCCTTGATTGAATTAGCTCTCACACCAATATTTGTGTCTAGAGCCTTTGCATTGAGGGCTATCTGAAAACGGCTGTGGCGCTGAAGTTGCCTGTGAATGTGGAGTTGGTGGCATGTGAAACCCGCATGTGGAGCATTCGTTTGTGTGGGATGCTCTACCAGGTTCAATCCTAGATAATGCACTCAAAGGGCACTAAGCTTAGAGTGTGAAAACTGAGTTTCCTTGAGAGCTGCTTGGAAGCCTGATGGTGTGTGAAGTTAGTGAGCCAAATGGAGTTGTTCTCCCACAAGCACCACTTGGCTGATCCTTCTTCAATATGCCCTTCACTAACATGCAGTGTTTCCTTGATTGAATTAGCTCTCACACCAATATTTGCGTCTAGAGCCTTTGCATTGAGGGCTATCTGAAAACGGGTGTGGCGCTGAAGTTGCCTGAGAATGTGGAGTTGAGGCATGTGAAACCCGCATGTGGAGCATTCGTTTGTGTGGGATGCTCTACCAGGTTCATTCCTAGATAATGCACTCAAAGGGCACTAAGCCTAGAGTGTGAAAACTGAGTTTCCTTGAGAGCTGCTTGGAAGCCTGATGGTGTGTGAAGTTAGTGAGCCAAATGGAGTTGTTCTCCCACAAGAACCACTCAGCTGATCCTTCTTCAATATGCCTTTCACCAACATGCAGTGTTTCCTTGATTGAATTAGCTCTCACACCAATATTTGTGTCTAGAGCCTTTGCATTGAGGGCTATCTGAAAACGGCTGTGGCGCTGAAGTTGCCTGAGAATGTGGAGTTGGTGGCATGTGAAACCCGTATGTGGAGCATTCGTTTGTGTGGGATGCTCTACCAGGTTCATTCCTAGATAATGCACTCAAAGGGCACTAAGCATAGAGTGTGAAAACTGAGTTTCCTTGAGAGCTGCTTGGAAGCCTGATGGCGTGTGTGAAGTTAGTGAGCCAAATGGAGTTGTTCTCCCACAAGAACCACTCGGCTGATCCTTCTTCAATATGCCCTTCACCAACATGCAGTGTTTCCTTGATTGAATTAGCTCTCACACCAATATTTGTGTCTAGAGCCTTTGCATTGAGGGCTATCTGAAAACGGCTGTGGCGCTGAAGTTGCCTGTGAATGTGGAGTTGGTGGCATGTGAAACCCGCATGTGGAGCATTCGTTTGTGTGGGATGCTCTACCAGCATCATTTCAGTCCTAGGCACTCAAAGGGCACTAAGCATAAAGTGTGAAATCTGAGTTTCCTTGAGAGCTGCTTGGAAGCCTGATGGTGTGTGAAGTTAGTGAGCCAAATGGAGTTGTTCTCCCACAAGAACCATTCGGCTGATCCTTCTTCAATATGCCCTTCACCAACATGCGGTGTTTCCTTGATTGAATTAGCTCTCACACCAATATTTGCGTCTAGAGCCTTTGCATTGAGGGCTATCTGAAAACGGCTGTGGCGCTGAATTTGCCTGTAAATGTGGAGTTGGTGGCATGTGAAACCCGCATGTGGAGCATTCGTTTGTGTGGGATGCTGTACCAGGTTCATTCCTAGATAATGCACTCAAAGGGCACTAAGCATAGAGTGTGAAAACTGAGTTTCCTTGAGAGCTGTTTCGAAGCCTGATAGTGTGTGAAGTTAGTGAGCCAAATGGAGTTGTTCTGCCACAAGAACCACTCGGCTGATCCTTCTTCAATATGCCCTTCACCAACATGCAGTGTTTCCTTGATTGAATTAGCTCTCACACCAATATTTGCGTCTAGAGCCTTTGCATTGAGGGCTATCTGAAAACGGCTGTGGCGCTGAAGTTGCCTGAGAATGCGGAGTTGGTGGCATGTGAAACCCGCATGTGGAGCATTCGTTTGTGTGGGATGCTCACCAACCTTCATTTCAGCCTAGGTACTCAAAAGGCACTAAGCCTAGAGTGTGAAAACTGAGTTTCCTTGAGAGCTGCTTGGAAGCCTGATGGTGTGTGAAGTTAGTGAGCCAAATGGAGTTGTTCTCCCACAAGAACCACTCGGCTGATCCTTCTTCAATATGCCCTTCACCAACATGCAGTGTTTCCTTGATTGAATTAGCTCTCACACCAGTATTTGCGTCTAGATCCTTTGCATTGAGGGCTATCTGAAAACGGCTGTGGCGCTGAAGTTGCCTGTGAATGTGGAGTTGGTGGCATGTGAAACCCGGATGTTTAGCATTCGTTTGTGTGGGATGCTCTACCAGGTTCAATCCTAGATAATGCACTCAAAGGGCACTAAGCTTAGAGTGTGAAAACTGAGTTTCCTTGAGAGCTGCTTGGAAGCCTGATGGTGTGTGAAGTTAGTGAGCCAAATGGAGTTGTTCTCCCACAAGCACCACTTGGCTGATCCTTCTTCAATATGCCCTTCACTAACATGCAGTGTTTCCTTGATTGAATTAGCTCTCACACCAATATTTGCGTCTAGAGCCTTTGCATTGAGGGCTATCTGAAAACGGGTGTGGCGCTGAAGTTGCCTGAGAATGTGGAGTTGAGGCATGTGAAACCCGCATGTGGAGCATTCGTTTGTGTGGGATGCTCTACCAGGTTCATTCCTAGATAATGCACTCAAAGGGCACTAAGCCTAGAGTGTGAAAACTGAGTTTCCTTGAGAGCTGCTTGGAAGCCTGATGGTGTGTGAAGTTAGTGAGCCAAATGGAGTTGTTCTCCCACAAGAACCACTTGGCTGATCCTTCTTCAATATGCCTTTCACCAACATGCAGTGTTTCCTTGATTGAATTAGCTCTCACACCAATATTTGTGTCTAGAGCCTTTGCATTGAGGGCTATCTGAAAACGGCTGTGGCGCTGAAGTTGCCTGTCAATGTGGAGTTGGTGGCATGTGAAACCCGCATGTGGAGCATTCGTTTGTGTGGGATGCTCTACCAGGTTCATTCCTAGATAATGCACTCAAAGGGCACTAAGCCTAGAGTGTGAAAACTGAGTTTCCTTGAGAGCTGCTTGGAAGCCTGATGGTGTGTGAAGTTAGTGAGCCAAATGGAGTTGTTCTCCCACAAGAACCACTCGGCTGATCCTTCTTCAATATGCCCTTCACTAACATGCAGTGTTTCCTTGATTGAATTAGCTCTCACACCAATATTTGCGTCTAGAGCCTTTGCATTGAGGGCTATCTGAAAACGGCTGTGGCGCTGAAGTTGCCTGAGAATGTGGAGTTGGTGGCATGTGAAACCCGTATGTGGAGCATTCGTTTGTGTGGGATGCTCTACCAGGTTCATTCCTAGATAATGCACTCAAAGGGCACTAAGCCTAGAGTGTCAAAACTGAGTTTCCTTGAGAGCTGCTTGGAAGCCTGATGGCGTGTGTGAAGTTAGTGAGCCAAATGGAGTTGTTCTCCCACAAGAACCACTCGGCTGATCCTTCTTCAATATGCCCTTCACAAACATGCAGTGTTTCCTTGATTGAATTAGCTCTCACACCAATATTTGCGTCTAGAGCCTTTGCATTGAGGGCTATCTGAAAACGGCTGTGGCGCTGAAGTTGCCTGAGAATGTGGAGTTGGTGGCATGTGAAACCCGCATGTGGAGCAATCGTTTGTGTGGGATGTCTACCAGGTTCATTCCTAGATAATGCACTCAAAGGGCACTAAGCCTAGAGTGTGAAAACTGAGTTTCCTTGAGAGCTGCTTGGAAGCCTGATGGTGTGTGAAGTTAGTGAGCCAAATGGAGTTGTTCTCCCACAAGAACCACTCGGCTGATCCTTCTTCAATATGCCCTTCACCAACATGCAGTGTTTCCTTGATTGAATTAGCTCTCACACCAGTATTTGCGTCTAGAGCCTTTGCATTGAGGGCTATCTGAAAACGGCTTTGGCGCTGAAGTTGCCTGTGAATGTGGAGTTGGTGGCATGTGAAACCCGGATGTTTAGCATTCGTTTGTGTGGGATGCTCTACCAGGTTCAATCCTAGATAATGCACTCAAAGGGCACTAAGCTTAGAGTGTGAAAACTGAGTTTCCTTGAGAGCTGCTTGGAAGCCTGATGGTGTGTGAAGTTAGTGAGCCAAATGGAGTTGTTCTCCCACAAGCACCACTTGGCTGATCCTTCTTCAATATGCCCTTCACTAACATGCAGTGTTTCCTTGATTGAATTAGCTCTCACACCAATATTTGCGTCTAGAGCCTTTGCATTGAGGGCTATCTGAAAACGGGTGTGGCGCTGAAGTTGCCTGAGAATGTGGAGTTGAGGCATGTGAAACCCGCATGTGGAGCATTCGTTTGTGTGGGATGCTCTACCAGGTTCATTCCTAGATAATGCACTCAAAGGGCACTAAGCCTAGAGTGTGAAAACTGAGTTTCCTTGAGAGCTGCTTGGAAGCCTGATGGTGTGTGAAGTTAGTGAGCCAAATGGAGTTGTTCTCCCACAAGAACCACTTGGCTGATCCTTCTTCAATATGCCTTTCACCAACATGCAGTGTTTCCTTGATTGAATTAGCTCTCACACCAATATTTGTGTCTAGAGCCTTTGCATTGAGGGCTATCTGAAAACGGCTGTGGCGCTGAAGTTGCCTGTCAATGTGGAGTTGGTGGCATGTGAAACCCGCATGTGGAGCATTCGTTTGTGTGGGATGCTCTACCAGGTTCATTCCTAGATAATGCACTCAAAGGGCACTAAGCCTAGAGTGTGAAAACTGAGTTTCCTTGAGAGCTGCTTGGAAGCCTGATGGTGTGTGAAGTTAGTGAGCCAAATGGAGTTGTTCTCCCACAAGAACCACTCGGCTGATCCTTCTTCAATATGCCCTTCACTAACATGCAGTGTTTCCTTGATTGAATTAGCTCTCACACCAATATTTGCGTCTAGAGCCTTTGCATTGAGGGCTATCTGAAAACGGCTGTGGCGCTGAAGTTGCCTGAGAATGTGGAGTTGGTGGCATGTGAAACCCGTATGTGGAGCATTCGTTTGTGTGGGATGCTCTACCAGGTTCATTCCTAGATAATGCACTCAAAGGGCACTAAGCCTAGAGTGTCAAAACTGAGTTTCCTTGAGAGCTGCTTGGAAGCCTGATGGCGTGTGTGAAGTTAGTGAGCCAAATGGAGTTGTTCTCCCACAAGAACCACTCGGCTGATCCTTCTTGAATATGCCCTTCACAAACATGCAGTGTTTCCTTGATTGAATTAGCTCTCACACCAATATTTGCGTCTAGAGCCTTTGCATTGAGGGCTATCTGAAAACGGCTGTGGCGCTGAAGTTGCCTGAGAATGTGGAGTTGGTGGCATGTGAAACCCGCATGTGGAGCAATCGTTTGTGTGGGATGTCTACCAGGTTCATTCCTAGATAATGCACTCAAAGGGCACTAAGCCTAGAGTGTGAAAACTGAGTTTCCTTGAGAGCTGCTTGGAAGCCTGATGGTGTGTGAAGTTAGTGAGCCAAATGGAGTTGTTCTCCCACAAGAACCACTCGGCTGATCCTTCTTCAATATGCCCTTCACCAACATGCAGTGTTTCCTTGATTGAATTAGCTCTCACACCAGTATTTGCGTCTAGAGCCTTTGCATTGAGGGCTATCTGAAAACGGCTTTGGCGCTGAAGTTGCCTGTAAATGTGGAGTTGGTGGCATGTGAAACCCGCATGTGGAGCATTCCTTTGTGTGGCATGCTCTACCAGGTTCATTCCTAGATAATGCACTCAAAGGGCACTAAGCATAGAGTGTGAAAACTGAGTTTCCATGAGAGCTGCTTGGAAGCCTGATGGTGTGTGAAGTTAGTGAGCCAAATGGAGTTGTTTTCCCACAAGAACCACTCGGCTGATCCTTCTTCAATATGCCCTTCACCAACATGCAGTGTTTCCTTGATTGAATTAGCTCTCACACCAATATTTGCGTCTAGAGCCGTTGCATTGAGGGCTATCTGAAAACGGCTGTGGCGCTGAAGTTGCCTGTGAATGTGGAGTTGGTGGCATGTGAAACCCGCATGTGGAGCATTCGTTTGTGTGGGATGCTCTACCAGGTTCATTCCTAGATAATGCACTCAAAGGGCACTAAGCCTAGAGTGTGAAAACTGAGTTTCCTTGAGAGCTGCTTGGAAGCCTGATGGTGTGTGAAGTTAGTGAGCCAAATGGAGTTGTTCTTCCACAAGAACCACTTGGCTGATCCTTCTTCATTATGCCCTTCACCAACATGCAGTGTTTCCTTGATTGAATTAGCTCTCACACCAGTATTTGCGTCTAGAGCCTTTGCATTGAGGGCTATCTGAAAACGGCTGTGGCGCTGAAGTTGCCTGAGAATGTGGAGTTGGTGGCATGTGAAACCCGCATGTGGAGCATTCGTTTGTGTGGGATGCTCTACCAGGTTCATTCCAAGATAATGCACTCAAAGGCCACTAAGCATAGAGTGTGAAAACTGAGTTTCCTTGAGAGCTGCTTGGAAGCCTGATGGTGTGTGAAGTTAGTGAGCCAAATGGAGTTGTTCTCCCACAAGAACCACTCGGCTGATCCTTCTTCAATATGCCCTTCACCAACATGCAGTGTTTCCTTGATTGAATTAGCTCTCACACCAATATTTGCGTCTAGAGCCTTTGCATTGAGGGCTATCTGAAAACGGGTGTGGCGCAGAAGTTACATGAGAATGTGGAGTTGGTGGCATGTGAAACCCGCATGTGGAGCATTCGTTTGTGTGGGATGCTCTACCAGGTTCATTCCTAGATAATGCACTCAAAGGGCACTAAGCCTAGAGTGTGAAAACTGAGTTTCCTTGAGAGCTGCTTGGAAGCCTGATGGTGTGTGAAGTTAGTGAGCCAAATGGAGTTGTTCTCCCACAAGAACCACTCTGCTGATCCTTCTTCATTATGCCCTTCACCAACATGCAGTGTTTCCTTGATTGAATTAGCTCTCACACCAATATTTGCGTCTAGAGCCTTTGCATTGAGGGCTATCTGAAAACGGCTGTGGCGCTGAAGTTGCCTGAGAATGTGGAGTTGGTGGCATGTGAAACCCGGATGTGGAGCATTCGTTTGTGTGGGATGCTCTACCAGGTTCATTCCTAGATAATGCACTCAAAGGGCACTAAGCCTAGAGTGTGAAAACTGAGTTTCCTTGAGAGCTGCTTGGAAGCCTGATGGTGTGTGAAGTTAGTGAGCCAAATGGAGTTGTCTCCCTCAAGAACCACTCGGCTGATCCTTCTTCATTATGCCCTTCACCAACATGCAGTGTTTCCTTGATTGAATTAGCTCTCACACCAGTATTTGCGTCTAGAGCCTTTGCATTGAGGGCTATCTGAAAACGGCTGTGGCGCTGAAGTTGCCTGTGAATGTGGAGTTGGTGGCATGTGAAACCCGCATGTGGAGCATTCGTTTGTGTGGGATGCTCAGCAACCTTCATTTCAGCCCTAGGTACTCAAAAGGCACTAAGCATAGAGTGTGAAAACTGAGTTTCCTTGAGAGCTGCTTGGAAGCCTGATGGTGTGTGAAGTTAGTGAGCCAAATGGAGTTGTTCTCCCACAAGAACCACCGGCTGATCCTTCTTCAATATGCCCTTCACCAACATGCAGTGTTTCCTTGATTGAATTAGCTCTCACACCAGTATTTGCGTCTAGATCCTTTGCATTGAGGGCTATCTGAAAACGGCTGTGGCGCTGAAGTTGCCTGTGAATGTGGAGTTGGTGGCATGTGAAACTCGCATGTGGAGCATTCGTTTGTGTGGGATGCTCTACCAGGTTCAATCCTAGATAATGCACTCAAAGGGCACTAAGCATAGAGTGTGAAAACTGAGTTTCCTTGAGAGCTGCTTGGAAGCCTGATGGTGTGTGAAGTTAGTGAGCCAAATGGAGTTGTTCTCCCACAAGCACCACTTGGCTGATCCTTCTTCAATATGCCCTTCACTAACATGCAGTGTTTCCTTGATTGAATTAGCTCTCACACCAATATTTGCGTCTAGAGCCTTTGCATTGAGGGCTATCTGAAAACGGGTGTGGCGCTGAAGTTGCCTGAGAATGTGGAGTTGAGGCATGTGAAACCCGCATGTGGAGCATTCGTTTGTGTGGGATGCTCTACCAGGTTCATTCCTAGATAATGCACTCAAAGATCACTAAGCATAGAGTGTCAAAACTGAGTTTCCTTGAGAGCTGCTTGGAAGCCTGATGGTGTGTGAAGTTAGTGAGCCAAATGGAGTTGTTCTCCCACAAGAACCACTCAGCTGATTCTTCTTCAATATGCCTTTCACCAACATGCAGTGTTTCCTTGATTGAATTAGCTCTCACACCAATATTTGCGTCTAGAGCCTTTGCATTGAGGGCTATCTGAAAACGGCTGTGGCGCTGAAGTTGCCTGTCAATGTGGAGTTGGTGGCATGTGAAACCCGCATGTGGAGCATTCGTTTGTGTGGGATGCTCTACCAGGTTCATTCCTAGATAATGCACTCAAAGGGCACTAAGCCTAGAGTGTGAAAACTGAGTTTCCTTGAGAGCTGCTTGGAAGCCTGATGGCGTGTGATGTTAGTGAGCCAAATGGAGTTGTTCTCCCACAAGAACCACTCGGCTGATCCTTCTTCAATATGCCCTTCACCAACATGCAGTGTTTCCTTGATTGAATTAGCTCTCACACCAGTATTTGCGTCTAGAGCCTTTGCATTGAGGGCTATCTGAAAACGGCTTTGGCGCTGAATTTGCCTGTAAATGTGGAGTTGGTGGCATGTGAAACCCGCATGTGGAGCATTCCTTTGTGTGGCATGCTCTACCAGGTTCATTCCTAGATAATGCACTCAAAGGGCACTAAGCATAGAGTGTGAAAACTGAGTTTCCATGAGAGCTGCTTGGAAGCCTGATGGTGTGTGAAGTTAGTGAGCCAAATGGAGTTGTTTTCCCACAAGAACCACTCAGCTGATCCTTCTTCAATATGCCCTTCACCAACATGCAGTGTTTCCTTGATTGAATTAGCTCTCACACCAATATTGCGTCTAGAGCCTTTGCATTGAGGGCTATCTGAAAACGGCTGTGGCGCTGAAGTTGCCTGTGAATGTGGAGTTGGTGGCATGTGAAACCCGCATGTGTAGCATTCGTTTGTGTGGGATGCTCTACCAGGTTCATTCCTAGATAATGCACTCAAAGGGCACTAAGCCTAGAGTGTGAAAACTGAGTTTCCTTGAGAGCTGCTTGGAAGCCTGATGGTGTGTGAAGTTAGTGAGCCAAATGGAGTTGTTCTTCCACAAGAACCACTTGGCTGATCCTTCTTCATTATGCCCTTCACCAACATGCAGTGTTTCCTTGATTGAATTAGCTCTCACACCAGTATTTGCGTCTAGAGCCTTTGCATTGAGGGCTATCTGAAAACGGCTGTGGCGCTGAAGTTGCCTGAGAATGTGGAGTTGGTGGCATGTGAAACCCGCATGTGGAGCATTCGTTTGTGTGGGATGCTCTACCAGGTTCATTCCAAGATAATGCACTCAAAGGGCACTAAGCATAGAGTGTGAAAACTGAGTTTCCTTGAGAGCTGCTTGGAAGCCTGATGGTGTGTGAAGTTAGTGAGCCAAATGGAGTTGTTCTCCCACAAGAACCACTCGGCTGATCCTTCTTCAATATGCCCTTCACCAACATGCAGTGTTTCCTTGATTGAATTAGCTCTCACACCAATATTTGCGTCTAGAGCCTTTGCATTGAGGGCTATCTGAAAACGGGTGTGGCGCAGAAGTTACATGAGAATGTGGAGTTGGTGGCATGTGAAACCCGCATGTGGAGCATTCGTTTGTGTGGGATGCTCTACCAGGTTCATTCCTAGATAATGCACTCAAAGGGCACTAAGCATAGAGTGTGAAAACTGAGTTTCCTTGAGAGCTGCTTGGAAGCCTGATGGTGTGTGAAGTTAGTGAGCCAAATGGAGTTGTTCTCCCACAAGAACCACTCTGCTGATCCTTCTTCATTATGCCCTTCACCAACATGCAGTGTTTCCTTGATTGAATTAGCTCTCACACCAATATTTGCGTCTAGAGCCTTTGCATTGAGGGCTATCTGAAAACGGGTGTGGCGCTGAAGTTGCCTGTCAATGTGGAGTTGGTGGCATGTGAAACCCGCATGTGGAGCATTCGTTTGTGTGGGATGCTCTACCAGGTTCATTCCTAG
This sequence comes from Ochotona princeps, assembly GCF_030435755.1. Classification (NCBI taxonomy): domain Eukaryota; kingdom Metazoa; phylum Chordata; class Mammalia; order Lagomorpha; family Ochotonidae; genus Ochotona; species Ochotona princeps. The sequence goes on along the minus strand of NW_026700823.1, from coordinate 17,030 downwards.
ATAATGCACTCAAAGGGCACTAAGCCTAGAGTGTGAAAACTGAGTTTCCTTGAGAGCTGCTTGGAAGCCTGATGGTGTGTGAAGTTAGTGAGCCAAATGGAGTTGTCTCCCTCAAGAACCACTCGGCTGATCCTTCTTCATTATGCCCTTCACCAACATGCAGTGTTTCCTTGATTGAATTAGCTCTCACACCAGTATTTGCGTCTAGAGCCTTTGCATTGAGGGCTATCTGAAAACGGCTGTGGCGCTGAAGTTGCCTGTGAATGTGGAGTTGGTGGCATGTGAAACCCGCATGTGGAGCATTCGTTTGTGTGGGATGCTCAGCAACCTTCATTTCAGCCCTAGGTACTCAAAAGGCACTAAGCATAGAGTGTGAAAACTGAGTTTCCTTGAGAGCTGCTTGGAAGCCTGATGGTGTGTGAAGTTAGTGAGCCAAATGGAGTTGTTCTCCCGCAAGAACCACCGGCTGATCCTTCTTCAATATGCCCTTCACCAACATGCAGTGTTTCCTTGATTGAATTAGCTCTCACACCAGTATTTGCGTCTAGATCCTTTGCATTGAGGGCTATCTGAAAACGGCTGTGGCGCTGAAGTTGCCTGTGAATGTGGAGTTGGTGGCATGTGAAACTCGCATGTGGAGCATTCGTTTGTGTGGGATGCTCTACCAGGTTCAATCCTAGATAATGCACTCAAAGGGCACTAAGCATAGAGTGTGAAAACTGAGTTTCCTTGAGAGCTGCTTGGAAGCCTGATGGTGTGTGAAGTTAGTGAGCCAAATGGAGTTGTTCTCCCACAAGAACCACTCAGCTGATCGTTCTTCAATATGCCCTTCACCAACATGCAGTGTTTCCTTGATTGAATTAGCTCTCACACCAATATTTGCGTCTAGAGCCTTTGCATTGAGGGCTATCTGAAAACGGCTGTGGCGCTGAAGTTGCCTGAGAATGTGGAGTTGGTGGCATGTGAAACCCGCATGTGGAGCATTCGTTTGTGTGGGATGCTCTACCAGGTTCATTCCTAGATAATGCACTCAAAGGGCACTAAGCCTAGAGTGTGAAAACTGAGTTTCCTTGAGAGCTGCTTGGAAGCCTGATGGTGTGTGAAGTTAGTGAGCCAAATGGAGTTGTTCTCCCACAAGCACCACTTGGCTGATCCTTCTTCAATATGCCCTTCACTAACATGCAGTGTTTCCTTGATTGAATTAGCTCTCACACCAATATTTGCGTCTAGAGCCTTTGCATTGAGGGCTATCTGAAAACGGCTGTGGCGCTGAAGTTGCCTGTCAATGTGGAGTTGGTGGCATGTGAAACCCGTATCTGGAGCATTCGTTTGTGTGGGATGCTCACCAACCTTCATTTCAGTCCTAGGTACTCAAAAGGCACTAAGCATAGAGTGTGAAAACTGAGTTTCCTTGAGAGCTGCTTGGAAGCCTGATGGCGTGTGAAGTTAGTGAGCCAAATGGAGTTGTTCTCCCACAAGAACCACTTGGCTGATCCTTCTTCATTATGCCCTTCAGAAACATGCAGTGTTTCCTTGATTGAATTAGCTCTCACACCATCATTTGCGTCTAGAGCCTTTGCATTGAGGGCTATCTGAAAACGGCTGTGGCGCTGAAGTTGCCTGTGAATGTGGAGTTGGTGGCATGTGAAACCCGCATGTGGAGCATTCGTTTGTGTGGGATGCTCTACCAGGTTCATTCCTAGATAATGCACTCAAAGGGCACTAAGCCTAGAGTTGAAAACTGAGTTTCCTTGAGAGCTGCTTGGAAGCCTGATGGTGTGTGAAGTTAGTGAGCCAAATGGAGTTGTTCTTCCACAAGAACCACTTGGCTGATCCTTCTTCATTATGCCCTTCACCAACATGCAGTGTTTCCTTGATTGAATTAGCTCTCACACCAGTATTTGCGTCTAGAGCCTTTGCATTGAGGGCTATCTGAAAACGGCTGTGGCGCTGAAGTTGCCTGAGAATGTGGAGTTGGTGGCATGTGAAACCCGCATGTGGAGCATTCGTTTGTGTGGGATGCTCTACCAGGTTCATTCCAAGATAATGCACTCAAAGGGCACTAAGCATAGAGTGTGAAAACTGAGTTTCCTTGAGAGCTGCTTGGAAGCCTGATGGTGTGTGAAGTTAGTGAGCCAAATGGAGTTGTTCTCCCACAAGAACCACTCGGCTGATCCTTCTTCAATATGCCCTTCACCAACATGCAGTGTTTCCTTGATTGAATTAGCTCTCACACCAATATTTGCGTCTGGAGCCTTTGCATTGAGGGCTATCTGAAAACGGGTGTGGCGCAGAAGTTACATGAGAATGTGGAGTTGGTGGCATGTGAAACCCGCATGTGGAGCATTCGTTTGTGTGGGATGCTCTACCAGGTTCATTCCTAGATAATGCACTCAAAGGGCACTAAGCATAGAGTGTGAAAACTGAGTTTCCTTGAGAGCTGCTTGGAAGCCTGATGGTGTGTGAAGTTAGTGAGCCAAATGGAGTTGTTCTCCCACAAGAACCACTCGGCTGATCCTTCTTCAATATGCCCTTCACCAACATGCAGTGTTTCCTTGATTGAATTAGCTCTCACACCAATATTTGCGTCTAGAGCCTTTGCATTGAGGGCTATCTGAAAACGGCTGTAGCGCTGAAGTTGCCTGTCAATGTGGAGTTGGTGGCATGTGAAACCCGCATGTGGAGCATTCGTTTGTGTGGGATGCTCTACCAGGTTCATTCCTAGATAATGCACTCAAAGGGCACTAAGCATAGAGTGTGAAAACTGAGTTTCCTTGAGAGCTGCTTGGAAGCCTGATGGTGTGTGAAGTTAGTGAGCCAAATGGAGTTGTTCTCCCACAAGAACCACTCTGCTGATCCTTCTTCATTATGCCCTTCACCAACATGCAGTGTTTCCTTGATTGAATTAGCTCTCACACCAATATTTGCGTCTAGAGCCTTTGCATTGAGGGCTATCTGAAAACGGCTGTGGCGCTGAAGTTGCCTGAGAATGTGGAGTTGGTGGCATGTGAAACCCGCATGTGGAGCATTCGTTTGTGTGGGATGCTCTACCAGGTTCATTCCTAGATAATGCACTCAAAGGGCACTAAGCCTAGAGTGTGAAAACTGAGTTTCCTTGAGAGCTGCTTGGAAGCCTGATGGTGTGTGAAGTTAGTGAGCCAAATGGAGTTGTCTCCCTCAAGAACCACTCGGCTGATCCTTCTTCATTATGCCCTTCACCAACATGCAGTGTTTCCTTGATTGAATTAGCTCTCACACCAGTATTTGCGTCTAGAGCCTTTGCATTGAGGGCTATCTGAAAACGGCTGTGGCGCTGAAGTTGCCTGTGAATGTGGAGTTGGTGGCATGTGAAACCCGCATGTGGAGCATTCGTTTGTGTGGGATGCTCAGCAACCTTCATTTCAGCCCTAGGTACTCAAAAGGCACTAAGCATAGAGTGTGAAAACTGAGTTTCCTTGAGAGCTGCTTGGAAGCCTGATGGTGTGTGAAGTTAGTGAGCCAAATGGAGTTGTTCTCCCACAAGAACCACCGGCTGATCCTTCTTCAATATGCCCTTCACCAACATGCAGTGTTTCCTTGATTGAATTAGCTCTCACACCAGTATTTGCGTCTAGATCCTTTGCATTGAGGGCTATCTGAAAACGGCTGTGGCGCTGAAGTTGCCTGTGAATGTGGAGTTGGTGGCATGTGAAACTCGCATGTGGAGCATTCGTTTGTGTGGGATGCTCTACCAGGTTCAATCCTAGATAATGCACTCAAAGGGCACTAAGCCTAGAGTGTGAAAACTGAGTTTCCTTGAGAGCTGCTTGGAAGCCTGATGGTTGTGTGAAGTTAGTGAGCCAAATGGAGTTGTTCTCCCACAAGAACCACTCAGCTGATCGTTCTTCAATATGCCCTTCACCAACATGCAGTGTTTCCTTGATTGAATTAGCTCTCACACCAATATTTGCGTCTAGAGCCTTTGCATTGAGGGCTATCTGAAAACGGCTGTGGCGCTGAAGTTGCCTGAGAATGTGGAGTTGGTGGCATGTGAAACCCGCATGTGGAGCATTCGTTTGTGTGGGATGCTCTACCAGGTTCATTCCTAGATAATGCACTCAAAGGGCACTAAGCCTAGAGTGTGAAAACTGAGTTTCCTTGAGAGCTGCTTGGAAGCCTGATGGTGTGTGAAGTTAGTGAGCCAAATGGAGTTGTTCTCCCACAAGCACCACTTGGCTGATCCTTCTTCAATATGCCCTTCACTAACATGCAGTGTTTCCTTGATTGAATTAGCTCTCACACCAATATTTGCGTCTAGAGCCTTTGCATTGAGGGCTATCTGAAAACGGCTGTGGCGCTGAAGTTGCCTGTCAATGTGGAGTTGGTGGCATGTGAAACCCGTATCTGGAGCATTCGTTTGTGTGGGATGCTCACCAACCTTCATTTCAGTCCTAGGTACTCAAAAGGCACTAAGCATAGAGTGTGAAAACTGAGTTTCCTTGAGAGCTGCTTGGAAGCCTGATGGCGTGTGAAGTTAGTGAGCCAAATGGAGTTGTTCTCCCACAAGAACCACTTGGCTGATCCTTCTTCATTATGCCCTTCAGAAACATGCAGTGTTTCCTTGATTGAATTAGCTCTCACACCATCATTTGCGTCTAGAGCCTTTGCATTGAGGGCTATCTGAAAACGGCTGTGGCGCTGAAGTTGCCTGAGAATGTGGAGTTGGTGGCATGTGAAACCCGCATGTGGAGCATTCGTTTGTGTGGGATGCTCTACCAGGTTCATTCCTAGATAATGCACTCAAAGGGCACTAAGCCTAGAGTGTGAAACTGAGTTTCCTTGAGAGCTGCTTGGAAGCCTGATGGTGTGTGAAGTTAGTGAGCCAAATGGAGTTGTTCTCCCACAAGAACCACTCAGCTGATCCTTCTTCAATATGCCCTTCACCAACATGCAGTGTTTCCTTGATTGAATTAGCTCTCACACCATCATTTGCGTCTAGAGCCTTTGCATTGAGGGCTATTGAAAACGGCTGTGGCGCTGAAGTTGCCTGAGAATGTGGAGTTGGTGGCATGTGAAACCCGCATGTGGAGCATTCGTTTTGTGTGGGATGCTCTACCAGGTTCATTCCTAGATAATGCACTCAAAGGGCACTAAGCATAGAGTGTGAAAACTGAGTTCCTTGAGAGCTGCTTGGAAGCCTGATGGTGTGTGAAGTTAGTGAGCCCAAATGGAGTTGTTCTCCCACATGAACCACTTGGCTGATCCTTCTTCATTATGCCTTCACCAACATGCAGTGTTTCCTTGATTGAATTAGCTCTCACACCAATATTTGCGTCTAGAGCCTTTGCATTGAGGGCTATCTGAAAACCGGCTGTGGTGCTGAAGTTGCCTGAGAATGTGGAGTTGGTGGCATGTGAAACCCGCATGTGGAGCATTCGTTTGTGTGGGATGCTAACCAAGCTTCATTTCAGTCCTAGGTACTCAAAAGGCACTAAGCATAGAGTGTGAAAACTGAGTTTCCTTGAGAGCTGCTTGGAAGCCTGATGGTGTGTGAAGTTAGTGAGCCAAATGGAGTTGTTCTCCCACAAGCACCACTCGGCTGATCCTTCTTCAATATGCCCTTCACCAACATGCAGTGTTTCCTTGATTGAATTAGCTCTCACACCAATATTTGCATCTAGAGCCTTTGCATTGAGGGCTATCTGAAAACGGCTGTGGCGCTGAAGTTGCCTGTGAGTGTGGAGTTGGTGGCATGTGAAACCCGCATGTGGAGCATTCGTTTGTGTGGCATGCTCTACCAGGTTCAATCCTAGATAATGCACTCAAAGGGCACTAAGCCTAGAGTGTGAAAACTGAGTTTTCTTGAGAGCTGCTTGGAAGCCTGATGGTGTGTGAAGTTAGTGAGCCAAAATGGAGTTGTTCTCCCACAAGAACCACTCAGCTGATCCTTCTTCAATATGCCCTTCACCAACATGCAGTGTTTCCTTGATTGAATTAGCTCTCACACCAATATTTGCGTCTAGAGCCTTTGCATTGAGGGCTATCTGAAAACGGGTGTGGCGCTGAAGTTGCCTGTGAATGTAGAGTTGGTGGCATGTGAAACCCGCATGTGGAGCATTCGTTTGTGTGGCATGCTCTACCAGGTTCAATCCTAGATAATGCACTCAAAGGGCACTAAGCCTAGAGTGTCAAAACTGAGTTTCCTTGAGAGCTGCTTGGAAGCCTGATGGCGTGTGAAGTTAGTGAGCCAAATGGAGTTGTTCTCCCACAAGAACCACTTGGCTGATCCTTCTTCATTATGCCCTTCAGAAACATGCAGTGTTTCCTTGATTGAATTAGCTCTCACACCATCATTTGCGTCTAGAGCCTTTGCATTGAGGGCTATCTGAAAACGGCTGTGGCGCTGAAGTTGCCTGAGAATGTGGAGTTGGTGGCATGTGAAACCCGCATGTGGAGCATTCGTTTGTGTGGGATGCTCTACCAGGTTCAATCCTAGATAATGCACTCAAAGGGCACTAAGCCTAGAGTGTGAAAACTGAGTTTCCTTGAGAGCTGCTTGGAAGCCTGATGGCGTTGTGAAGTTAGTGAGCCAAATGGAGTTGTTCTCCCACAAGAACCACTTGGCTGATCCTTCTTCATTATGCCCTTCAGAAACATGCAGTGTTTCCTTGATTGAATTAGCTCTCACACCATCATTTGCGTCTAGAGCCTTTGCATTGAGGGCTATCTGAAAACGGCTGTGGCGCTGAAGTTGCCTGAGAATGTGGAGTTGGTGGCATGTGAAACCCGCATGTGGAGCATTCGTTTGTGTGGGATGCTCTACCAGGTTCATTCCTTAGATAATGCACTCAAAGGGCACTAAGCATAGAGTGTGAAAACTGAGTTTCCTTGAGAGCTGCTTGGAAGCCTGGTGGTGTGTGAAGTTAGTGAGCCAAATGGAGTTGTTCTCCCACAAGAACCACTTGGCTGATCCTTCTTCAATATGCCCTTCACCAACATGCAGTGTTTCCTTGATTGAATTAGCTCTCACACCATTATTTGCGTCTAGAGCCTTTGCATTGAGGGCTATCTGAAAACGGCTGTGGCGCTGTAGTTGCCTGAGAATGTGGAGTTGGTGGCATGTGAAACCCGCATGTGGAGCATTCGTTTGTGTGGGATGCTCTACCAGGTTCATTCCTAGATAATGCACTCAAAGGGCACTAAGCATAGAGTGTGAAAACTGAGTTTCCTTGAGAGCTGCTTGGAAGCCTGATGGTGTGTGAAGTTAAGTGAGCCAAATGGAGTTGTTCTCCCACAAGAACCACTCAGCTGATCCTTCTTCAATATGCCCTTCACCAACATGCAGTGTTTCCTTGATTGAATTAGCTCTCACACCAATATTTGCGTCTAGAGCCTTTGCATTGAGGGCTATCTGAAAACGGGTGTGGCGCTGAAGTTGCCTGAGAATGTGGAGTTGGTGGCATGTGAAACCCGCATGTGGAGCATTCGTTTGTGTGGCATGCTCTACCAGGTTCTATCCTAGATAATGCACTCAAAGGGCACTAAGCCTAGAGTGTGAAAACTGAGTTTCCTTGAGAGCTGCTTGCAAGCCTGACGGCGTGTGAAGTTAGTGAGCCAAATGGAGTTGTTCTCCCACAAGAACCACTCGGCTGATCCTTCTTCAATATGCCCTTCACCAACATGCAGTGTTTCCTTGATTGAATTAGCTCTCACACCATCATTTGCGTCTAGAGCCTTTGCATTGAGGGCTATCTGAAAACGGCTGTGGCGCTGAAGTTTCCTGAGAATGTGGAGTTGGTGGCATGTGAAACCCGCATGTGGAGCATTCGTTTGTGTGGGATGCTCTACCAGGTTCATTCCTAGATAATGCACTCAAAGGGCACTAAGCCTAGAGTGTGAAACTGAGTTTCCATGAGAGCTGCTTGGAAGCCTGGTGGTGTGTGAAGTTAGTGAGCCAAATGGAGTTGTTCTCCACAAGAACCACTCGGCTGATCCTTCTTCAATATGCCCTTCACCAACATGCAGTGTTTCCTTGATTGAATTAGCTCTCACACCAATATTTGCGTCTAGAGCCTTTGCATTGAGGGCTATCTGAAAACGGCTGTGGCGCTGAAGTTGCCTGAGAATGTGGAGTTGGTGGCATGTGAAACCCGCATGTGGAGCATTCGTTTGTGTGGATGCTCTACCAGGTTCATTCCTAGATAATGCACTCAAAGGGCACTAAGCATAGAGTGTGAAAACTGAGTTTCCTTGAGAGCTGCTTGGAAGCCTGGTGGTGTGTGAAGTTAGTGAGCCAAATGGAGTTGTTCTCCACAAGAACCACTCGGGCTGATCCTTCTTCAATATGCCCTTCACCAACATGCAGTGTTTTCCTTGATTGAATTAGCTCTCACACCAATATTTGCGTCTAGAGCCTTTGCATTGAGGGCTATCTGAAAACGGCTGTGGCGCTGTAGTTGCCTGAGAATGTGGAGTTGGTGGCATGTGAAACCCGCATGTGGAGCAATCGTTTGTGTGGGATGCTCTACCAGGTTCATTCCTAGATAATGCACTCAAAGGCCCCTAAGCCTAGAGTGTGAAAACTGAGTTTCCTTGAGAGCTGCTTGGAAGCCTGATGGTGTGTGAAGTTAGTGAGCCAAATGGAGTTGTTCTCCCACAAGAACCACTCGGCTGATCCTTCTTCAATATGCCCTTCACCAACATGCAGTGTTTCCTTGATTGAATTAGCTCTCACACCAATATTTGCGTCTAGAGCCTTTGCATTGAGGGCTATCTGAAAATGGCTGTGGCGCTGAAGTTGCCTGTGAGTGTGGAGTTGGTGGCATGTGAAACCCGCATGTGGAGCATTCGTTTGTGTGGGATGCTCACCAACCTTCATTTCAGTCCTAGGTACTCAAAAGGCACTAAGCACAGAGTGTGAAAACTGAGTTTCCTTGAGAGCTGCTTGGAAGCCTGGTGGTGTGTGACGTTAGTGAGCCAAATGGAGTTGTTCTCCCACAAGAACCACTCGGCTGATCCTTCTTCAATATGCCCTTCACCAACATGCAGTGTTTCCTTGATTGAATTAGCTCTCACACCAATATTTGCATCTAGAGCCTTTGCATTGAGGGCTATCTGAAAATGGCTGTGGCGCTGAAGTTGCCTGAGAATGTGGAGTTGGTGGCATGTGAAACCCGCATGTGGAGCATTCGTTTGTGTGGGATGCTCTACCAGGTTCATTCCTAGATAATGCACTCAAAGGGCACTAAGCCTAGAGTGTGAAAACTGAGTTTACTTGAGAGCTGCTTGGAAGCCTGATGGGTGTGTGAAGTTAGTGAGCCAAATGGAGTTGTTCTCCCACAAGAACCACTCGGCTGATCCTTCTTCAATATGCCCTTCACCAACATGCAGTGTTTCCTTGATTGAATTAGCTCTCACACCAATATTTGCGTCTAGAGCCTTTGCATTGAGGGCTATCTGAAAACGGCTGTGGCGCTGAAGTTGCCTGAGAATGTGGAGTTGGTGGCATGTGAAACCCGCATGTGGAGCATTCGTTTGTGTGGGATGCTCTACCAGGTTCATTCCTAGATAATGCACTCAAAGGGCACTAAGCATAGAGTGTGAAAACTGAGTTTCCGTGAGAGCTGCTTGGAAGCCTGGTGGTGTGTGAAGTTAGTGAGCCAAATGGAGTTGTTCTCCCACAAGAACCACTCGGCTGATCCTTCTTCAATATGCCCTTCACCAACATGCAGTGTTTCCTTGATTGAATTAGCTCTCACACCAATATTTGCGTCTAGAGCCTTTGCATTGAGGGCTATCTGAAAACGGCTGTGGCGCTGTAGTTGCCTGAGAATGTGGAGTTGGTGGCATGTGAAACCCGCATGTGGAGCATTCGGTTTGTGTGGCATGCTCTACCAGGTTCATCCCTAGATAATGCACTCAAAGGGCACTAAGCCTAGAGTGTGAAAACTGAGTTTCCTTGAGAGCTGCTTGGAAGCCTGATGGTGTGTGAAGTTAGTGAGCCAAATGGAGTTGTTCTCCCACAAGAACCACTCGGCTGATCCTTCTTCAATATGCCCTTCACCAACATGCAGTGTTTCCTTGATTGAATTAGCTCTCACACCAATATTTGCGTCTAGAGCCTTTGCATTGAGGGCTATCTGAAAACGGCTGTGGCGCTGTAGTTGCCTGAGAATGTGGAGTTGGTGGCATGTGAAACCCGCATGTGGAGCAATCGTTTGTGTGGGATGCTCTACCAGGTTCATTCCTAGATAATGCACTCAAAGGCCCTAAGCCTAGAGTGTGAAAACTGAGTTTCCTTGAGAGCTGCTTGGAAGCCTGATGGTGTGTGAAGTTAGTGAGCCAAATGGAGTTGTTCTCCCACAAGAACCACTCGGCTGATCCTTCTTCAATATGCCCTTCACCAACATGCAGTGTTTCCTTGATTGAATTAGCTCTCACACCAATATTTGCGTCTAGAGCCTTTGCATTGAGGGCTATCTGAAAATGGCTGTGGCGCTGAAGTTGCCTGTGAGTGTGGAGTTGGTGGCATGTGAAACCCGCATGTGGAGCATTCGTTTGTGTGGGATGCTCACCAACCTTCATTTCAGTCCTAGGTACTCAAAAGGCACTAAGCACAGAGTGTGAAAACTGAGTTTCCTTGAGAGCTGCTTGGAAGCCTGGTGGTGTGTGACGTTAGTGAGCCAAATGGAGTTGTTCTCCCACAAGAACCACTCGGCTGATCCTTCTTCAATATGCCCTTCACCAACATGCAGTGTTTCCTTGATTGAATTAGCTCTCACACCAATATTTGCATCTAGAGCCTTTGCATTGAGGGCTATCTGAAAATGGCTGTGGCGCTGAAGTTGCCTGAGAATGTGGAGTTGGTGGCATGTGAAACCCGCATGTGGAGCATTCGTTTGTGTGGGATGCTCTACCAGGTTCATTCCTAGATAATGCACTCAAAGGGCACTAAGCCTAGAGTGTGAAAACTGAGTTTCCTTGAGAGCTGCTTGGAAGCCTGATGGTGTGTGAAGTTAGTGAGCCAAATGGAGTTGTTCTCCCACAAGAACCACTCGGCTGATCCTTCTTCAATATGCCCTTCACCAACATGCAGTGTTTCCTTGATTGAATTAGCTCTCACACCAATATTTGCGTCTAGAGCCTTTGCATTGAGGGCTATCTGAAAACGGCTGTGGCGCTGAAGTTGCCTGAGAATGTGGAGTTGGTGGCATGTGAAACCCGCATGTGGAGCATTCGTTTGTGTGGGATGCTCTACCAGGTTCATTCCTAGATAATGCACTCAAAGGGCACTAAGCATAGAGTGTGAAAACTGAGTTTCCGTGAGAGCTGCTTGGAAGCCTGGTGGTGTGTGAAGTTAGTGAGCCAAATGGAGTTGTTCTCCCACAAGAACCACTCGGCTGATCCTTCTTCAATATGCCCTTCACCAACATGCAGTGTTTCCTTGATTGAATTAGCTCTCACACCAATATTTTGGCGTCTAGAGCCTTTGCATTGAGGGCTATCTGAAAACGGCTGTGGCGCTGTAGTTGCCTGAGAATGTGGAGGTTGGTGGCATGTGAAACCCGCATGTGGAGCATTCGTTTGTGTGGCATGCTCTACCAGGTTCATCCCTAGATAATGCACTCAAAGGGCACTAAGCCTAGAGTGTGAAAACTGAGTTTCCTTGAGAGCTGCTTGGAAGCCTGATGGTGTGTGAAGTTAGTGAGCCAAATGGAGTTGTTCTCCCACAAGAACCACTCAGCTGATCCTTCTTCAATATGCCCTTCACCAACATGCAGTGTTTCCTTGATTGAATTAGCTCTCACACCAATATTTGCGTCTAGAGCCTTTGCATTGAGGGCTATCTGAAAACGGCTGTGGCGCTGAAGTTGCCTGTGAATGTGGAGTTGGTGGCATGTGAAAACCCGCATGTGGAGCATTCGTTTGTGTGGGATGCTCTACCAGGTTCATTCCTAGATAATGCACTCAAAGGGCACTAAGCCTAGAGTGTGAAAACTGAGTTTCCATGAGAGCTGCTTGGAAGCCTGGTGGTGTGTGAAGTTAGTGAGCCAAATGGAGTTGTTCTCCCACAAGAACCACTCGGCTGATCCTTCTTCAATATGCCCCTTCACCAACATGCAGTGTTTCCTTGATTGAATTAGCTCTCACACCAATATTTGCGTCTAGAGCCTTTGCATTGAGGGCTATCTGAAAACGGCTGTGGCGCTGAAGTTGCCTGAGAATGTGGAGTTGGTGGCATGTGAAACCCGCATGTGGAGCATTCGTTTGTGTGGGATGCTCTACCAGGTTCATTCCTAGATAATGCACTCAAAGGGCACTAAGCATAGAGTGTGAAAACTGAGTTTCCTTGAGAGCTGCTTGGAAGCCTGGTGGTGTGTGAAGTTAGTGAGCCAAATGGAGTTGTTCTCCCACAAGAACCACTCGGCTGATCCTTCTTCAATATGCCCTTCACCAACATGCAGTGTTTCCTTGATTGAATTAGCTCTCACACCAATATTTGCGTCTAGAGCCTTTGCATTGAGGGCTATCTGAAAACGGCTGTGGCGCTGTAGTTGCCTGAGAATGTGGAGTTGGTGGCATGTGAAACCCGCATGTGGAGCAATCGTTTGTGTGGGATGCTCTACCAGGTTCATTCCTAGATAATGCACTCAAAGGCCCTAAGCCTAGAGTGTGAAAACTGAGTTTCCTTGAGAGCTGCTTGGAAGCCTGATGGTGTGTGAAGTTAGTGAGCCAAATGGAGTTGTTCTCCCACAAGAACCACTCGGCTGATCCTTCTTCAATATGCCCTTCACCAACATGCAGTGTTTCCTTGATTGAATTAGCTCTCACACCAATATTTGCGTCTAGAGCCTTTGCATTGAGGGCTATCTGAAAATGGCTGTGGCGCTGAAGTTGCCTGTGAGTGTGGAGTTGGTGGCATGTGAAACCCGCATGTGGAGCATTCGTTTGTGTGGGATGCTCCACCAACCTTCATTTCAGTCCTAGGTACTCAAAAGGCACTAAGCACAGAGTGTGAAAACTGAGTTTCCTTGAGAGCTGCTTGGAAGCCTGGTGGTGTGTGACGTTAGTGAGCCAAATGGAGTTGTTCTCCCACAAGAACCACTCGGCTGATCCTTCTTCAATATGCCCTTCACCAACATGCAGTGTTTCCTTGATTGAATTAGCTCTCACACCAATATTTGCGTCTAGACCCTTTGCATTGAGGGCTATCTGAAAATGGCTGTGGCGCTGAAGTTGCCTGAGAATGTGGAGTTGGTGGCATGTGAAACCCGCATGTGGAGCATTCGTTTGTGTGGGATGCTCTACCAGGTTCATTCCTAGATAATGCACTCAAAGGGCACTAAGCCTAGAGTGTGAAAACTGAGTTTACTTGAGAGCTGCTTGGAAGCCTGATGGTGTGTGAAGTTAGTGAGCCAAATGGAGTTGTTCTCCCACAAGAACCACTCGGCTGATCCTTCTTCAATATGCCCTTCACCAACATGCAGTGTTTCCTTGATTGAATTAGCTCTCACACCAATATTTGCGTCTAGAGCCTTTGCATTGAGGCTATCTGAAAACGGCTGTGGCGCTGAAGTTGCCTGAGAATGTGGAGTTGGTGCATGTGAAACCCGCATGTGGAGCATTCGTTTGTGTGGGATGCTCTACCAGGTTCATTCCTAGATAATGCACTCAAAGGGGCACTAAGCATAGAGTGTGAAAACTGAGTTTCCGTGAGAGCTGCTTGGAAGCCTGGTGGTGTGTGAAGTTAGTGAGCCAAATGGAGTTGTTCTCCCACAAGAACCACTCGGCTGATCCTTCTTCAATATGCCCTTCACCAACATGCAGTGTTTCCTTGATTGAATTAGCTCTCACACCAATATTTGCGTCTAGAGCCTTTGCATTGAGGGCTATCTGAAAACGGCTGTGGCGCTGTAGTTGCCTGAGAATGTGGAGTTGGTGGCATGTGAAACCCGCATGTGGAGCATTCGTTTGTGTGGCATGCTCTACCAGGTTCATCCCTAGATAATGCACTCAAAGGGCACTAAGCCTAGAGTGTGAAAACTGAGTTTCCTTGAGAGCTGCTTGGAAGCCTGATGGTGTGTGAAGTTAGTGAGCCAAATGGAGTTGTTCTCCCACAAGAACCACTCGGCTGATCCTTCTTCAATATGCCCTTCACCAACATGCAGTGTTTCCTTGATTGAATTAGCTCTCACACCAATATTTGCGTCTAGAGCCTTTGCATTGAGGGCTATCTGAAAACGGCTGTGGCGCTGTAGTTGCCTGAGAATGTGGAGTTGGTGGCATGTGAAACCCGCATGTGGAGCAATCGTTTGTGTGGGATGCTCTACCAGGTTCATTCCTAGATAATGCACTCAAAGGCCCTAAGCCTAGAGTGTGAAAACTGAGTTTCCTTGAGAGCTGCTTGGAAGCCTGATGGTGTGTGAAGTTAGTGAGCCAAATGGAGTTGTTCTCCCACAAGAACCACTCGGCTGATCCTTCTTCAATATGCCCTTCACCAACATGCAGTGTTTCCTTGATTGAATTAGCTCTCACACCAATATTTGCGTCTAGAGCCTTTGCATTGAGGGCTATCTGAAAATGGCTGTGGCGCTGAAGTTGCCTGTGAGTGTGGAGTTGGTGGCATGTGAAACCCGCATGTGGAGCATTCGTTTGTGTGGGATGCTCACCAACCTTCATTTCAGTCCTAGGTACTCAAAAGGCACTAAGCACAGAGTGTGAAAACTGAGTTTCCTTGAGAGCTGCTTGGAAGCCTGGTGGTGTGTGACGTTAGTGAGCCAAATGGAGTTGTTCTCCCACAAGAACCACTCGGCTGATCCTTCTTCAATATGCCCTTCACCAACATGCAGTGTTTCCTTGATTGAATTAGCTCTCACACCAATATTTGCATCTAGAGCCTTTGCATTGAGGGCTATCTGAAAATGGCTGTGGCGCTGAAGTTGCCTGAGAATGTGGAGTTGGTGGCATGTGAAACCCGCATGTGGAGCATTCGTTTGTGTGGGATGCTCTACCAGGTTCATTCCTAGATAATGCACTCAAAGGGCACTAAGCCTAGAGTGTGAAAACTGAGTTTCCTTGAGAGCTGCTTGGAAGCTGATGGTGTGTGAAGTTAGTGAGCCAAATGGAGTTGTTCTCCCACAAGAACCACTCGGCTGATCCTTCTTCAATATGCCCTTCACCAACATGCAGTGTTTCCTTGATTGAATTAGCTCTCACACCAATATTTGCGTCTAGAGCCTTTGCATTGAGGGCTATCTGAAAACGGCTGTGGCGCTGAAGTTGCCTGAGAATGTGGAGTTGGTGGCATGTGAAACCCGCATGTGGAGCATTCGTTTGTGTGGGATGCTCTACCAGGTTCATTCCTAGATAATGCACTCAAAGGGCACTAAGCATAGAGTGTGAAAACTGAGTTTCCGTGAGAGCTGCTTGGAAGCCTGGTGGTGTGTGAAGTTAGTGAGCCAAATGGAGTTGTTCTCCCACAAGAACCACTCGGCTGATCCTTCTTCAATATGCCCTTCACCAACATGCAGTGTTTCCTTGATTGAATTAGCTCTCACACCAATATTTGCGTCTAGAGCCTTTGCATTGAGGGCTATCTGAAAACGGCTGTGGCGCTGTAGTTGCCTGAGAATGTGGAGTTGGTGGCATGTGAAACCCGCATGTGGAGCATTCGTTTGTGTGGCATGCTTCTACCAGGTTCATCCCTAGATAATGCACTCAAAGGGCACTAAGCCTAGAGTGTGAAAACTGAGTTTCCTTGAGAGCTGCTTGGAAGCCTGATGGTGTGTGAAGTTAGTGAGCCAAATGGAGTTGTTCTCCCACAAGAACCACTCAGCTGATCCTTCTTCAATATGCCCTTCACCAACATGCAGTGTTTCCTTGATTGAATTAGCTCTCACACCAATATTTGCGTCTAGAGCCTTTGCATTGAGGGCTATCTGAAAACGGCTGTGGCGCTGAAGTTGCCTGTGAATGTGGAGTTGGTGGCATGTGAAACCCGCATGTGGAGCATTCGTTTGTGTGGGATGCTCTACCAGGTTCATTCCTAGATAATGCACTCAAAGGGCACTAAGCATAGAGTGTGAAAACTGAGTTTCTTTGAGAGCTGCTTGGAAGCCTGATGGTGTGTGAAGTTAGTGAGCCAAATGGAGTTGTTCTCCCACAAGAACCACTCGGCTGATCCTTCTTCAATATGCCCTTCACCAACATGCAGTGTTTCCTTGATTGAATTAGCTCTCACACCAATATTTGCGTCTAGAGCCTTTGCATTGAGGGCTATCTGAAAACGGCTGTGGCGCTGAATTTGCCTGAGAATGTGGAGTTGGTGGCATGTGAAACCCGCATGTGGAGCATTCGTTTGTGTGGGATGCTCTACCAGGTTCATTCCTAGATAATGCACTCATAGGGCACTAAGCATAGAGTGTGAAAACTGAGTTTCCTTGAGAGCTGCTTGGAAGCCTGATGGTGTGTGAAGTTAGTGAGCCAAATGGAGTTGTACTCCCACAAGAACCACTTGACTGATCCTTCTTCAATATGCCCTTCACCAACATGCAGTGTTTCCTTGATTGAATTAGCTCTCACACCAATATTTGCGTCTAGAGCCTTTGCATTGAGGGCTATCTGAAAATGGCTGTGGCGCTGAAGTTGCCTGTGAGTGTGGAGTTGGTGGCATGTGAAACCCGCATGTGGAGCATTCGTTTGTGTGGGATGCTAACCAAGCTTCATTCAGTCCTAGGTACTCAAAAGGCACTAAGCACAGAGTGTGAAAACTGAGTTTCCTTGAGAGCTGCTTGGAAGCCTGGTGGTGTGTGAAGTTAGTGAGCCAAATGGAGTTGTTCTCCCACAAGAACTACTCGGCTGATCCTTCTTCAATATGCCCTTCACCAACATGCAGTGCTTCCTTGATTGAATTAGCTCTCACACCAATATTTGCGTCTAGAGCCTTTGCATTGAGGGCTATCTGAAAACGGGTGTGGCGCTGAAGTTGCCTGTCAATGTGGAGTTGGTGGCATGTGAAACCCGCATGTGGAGCATTCGTTTGTGTGGCATGC
>NW_026700822.1:0-42685 GCF_030435755.1 Ochotona princeps | reverse complement strand
TGAGTTGGTGGCATGTGAAACCCGCATGTGGAGCATTCGTTTGTGTGGGGATGCTCACCAAGCTTCATTTCAGTCCTAGGCACTCAAAGGGCACTAAGCATAGAGTGTGAAAACTAAGTTTCCTTGAGAGCTGCTTGGAATCCTGATGGTGTGTGAAGTTAGTGAGCCAAATGGAGTTGTTCTCCCACAAGAACCACTCAGCTGATCCTTCTTCAATATGCCCTTCACCAACATGCAGTGTTTCCTTGATTGAATTAGCTCTCACACCAATATTTGCGTCAAGAGCCTTTGCATTGAGGGCTATCTGAAAACGGCTGTGGCGCTGAAGTTGCCTGAGAATGTGGAGTTGGTGGCATGTGAAACCCGCATGTGGAGCATTCGTTTGTGTGGGATGCTCTACCAGGTTCATTCCTAGATAATGCACTCAAAGGGCACTAAGCATAGAGTGTGAAAACTGAGTTTCCTTGAGAGCTGCTTTGGAAGCCTGATGGTGTGTTGAAGTTAGGTGAGCCAAATGGAGTTGTTCTCCCACAAGAACCACTCGGCTGATCCTTCTTCAATATGCCCTTCACCAACATGCAGTGTTTCCTTGATTGAATTAGCTCTCACACCAATATTTGCGTCTAGAGCCTTTGCATTGAGGGCTATCTGAAAACGGCTGTGGCGCTGAAGTTGCCTGTGAATGTGGAGTTGGTGGCATGTGAAACCCGCATGTGGAGCATTCCTTTGTGTGGGATGCTCTACCAGGTTCATTCCTAGATAATGCACTAAAGGGCACTAAGCATAGAGTGTGAAAACTGAGTTTCCTTGAGAGCTGCTTGGAAGCCTGATGGTGTGTGAAGTTAGTGAGCCAAATGGAGTTGTTCTCCCACAAGAACCACTCGGCTGATCAGTTGTTCTCCCACAAGAACCACTCGGCTGATCCTTCTTCAATATGCCCTTCACCAACATGCAGTGTTTCCTTGATTGAATTAGCTCTCACACCAATATTTGCGTCTAGAGCCTTTGCATTGAGGGCTATCTGAAAACAGCTGTGTCGCTGAAGTTGCCTGAGAATGTGGAGTTGGTGGCATGTGAAACCCGCATGTGGAGCATTCGTTTGTGTGGGATGCTCACCAAGCTTCATTTCAGTCCTAGGCACTCAAAGGGCACTAAGCATAGAGTGTGAAAACTGAGTTTCCTTGAGAGCTGCTTAGAAGCCTGATGGTGTGTGAAGTTAGTGAGCCAAATGGAGTTGTTCTCCACAAGAACCACTGGGCTAATCCTTCTTCAATATGCCCTTCAACAACATGCAGTGTTTCCTTGATTGAATTAGCTCTCACACAAATACTTGCGTCTACAGCCTTTGCATTGAGGGCTCTCTGAAAACGGCTTTGGCGCTGAAGTTGCCTGTGAATGTGGAGTTGGTGGCATGTGAAACCCGCATGTGGAGCATTCGTTTGTGTGGGATGCTCACCAAGCTTCATTTCAGTCCAAGGCACTCAAAGGGCACTAAGCATACAGTGTGCAAACTAAGTTTCCTTGAGAGCTGCTTGGAAGCCTGATGGTGTGTGAAGTTAGTGAGCCAAATGGAGTTGTTCTCCCACAAGAACCACTCGGCTGATCCTTCTTCAATATGCCCTTCACCAACATGCAGTGTTTCCTTGATTGAATTAGCTCTCACACCAATATTTGCGTCTGGAGCCTTTGCATTGAGGGTTATCTGGAAACGGCTGTGGCGCTGAAGTTGCCTGAGAATGTGGAGTTGGTGTCATGTGAAACCCGCATGTGGAGCATTCGTTTGTGTGGGATGCTCTACCAGGTTCATTCCTAGATAATGCACTCAAAGGGCACTAAGCATAGAGTGTGAAAACTGAGTTCCTTGAGAGCTGCTTGGAAGCCTGATGGTGTGTGAAGTTAGTGAGCCAAATGGAGTTGTTCTCCCACAAGAACCACTCGGCTGATCCTTCTTCAATATGCCCTTCACCAACATGCAGTGTTTCCTTGATTGAATTAGCTCTCACACCAATATTTGCGTCTAGAGCCTTTGCATTGAGGGCTATCTGAAAACAGCTGTGTCTCTGAAGTTGCCTGAGAATGTGGAGTTGGTGGCATGTGAAACCCGCATGTGGAGCATTCGTTTGTGTGGGATGCTCACCAAGCTTCATTTCAGTCCTAGGCACTCAAAGGGCACTAAGCATAGAGTGTGAAAACTGAGTTTCCTTGAGAGCTGCTTAGAAGCCTGATGGTGTGTGAAGTTAGTGAGCCAAATGGAGTTGTTCTCCCACAAGAACCACTGGGCTAATCCTTCTTCAATATGCCCTTCACCAACATGCAGTGTTTCCTTGATTGAATTAGCTCTCACACCAATACTTGCGTCTACAGCCTTTGCATTGAGGGCTCTCTGAAAACGGCTTTGGCGCTGAAGTTGCCTGTGAATGTGGAGTTGGTGGCATGTGAAACCCGCATGTGGAGCATTCGTTTGTGTGGGATGCTCACCAAGCTTCATTTCAGTCCAAGGCACTCAAAGGGCACTAAGCATACAGTGTGCAAACTAAGTTTCCTTGAGAGCTGCTTGGAAGCCTGATGGTGTGTGAAGTTAGTGAGCCAAATGGAGTTGTTCTCCCACAAGAACCACTCGGCTGATCCTTCTTCAATATGCCCTTCACCAACATGCAGTGTTTCCTTGATTGAATTAGCTCTCACACCAATATTTGCGTCTGGAGCCTTTGCATTGAGGGTTATCTGGAAACGGCTGTGGCGCTGAAGTTGCCTGAGAATGTGGAGTTGGTGTCATGTGAAACCCGCATGTGGAGCATTCGTTTGTGTGGGATGCTCTACCAGGTTCATTCCTAGATAATGCACTCAAAGGGCACTAAGCATAGAGTGTGAAAACTGAGTTTCCTTGAGAGCTGCTTGGAAGCCTGATGGTGTGTGAAGTTAGTGAGCCAAATGGAGTTGTTCTCCCACAAGAACCACTCGGCTGATCCTTCTTCAATATGCCCTTCACCAACATGCAGTGTTTCCTTGATTCAATTAGCTCTCACAACAATATTTGCGTCTAGAGCCTTTGCATTGAGGGTTATCTGGAAACGGCTGTGGCGCTGAAGTTGCCTGAGAATGTGGAGTTGGTGGCATGAGAAACCCGCATGTGGAGCATTCGTTTGTATGGGATGCTCTACCAGGTTCAATCCTAGACAATGCACTAAAGGGCACAAAGTATAGAGTGTGAAAACTGAGTTTCCTTGAGAGCTGCTTGGAAGCCTGATGGTGTGTGAAGTTAGTAAGACAAATGGAGTTGTTCTCCCACAAGAACCACTCGGCTGATCCTTCTTCAATATGCCCTTCACCAACATGCAGTGTTTCCTTGATTGAATTAGCTCTCACACCAATATTTGCGTCTGGAGAATTTGCATTGAGGGCTATCTGAAAACGGCTGTGGCGCTGAAGTTGCCTGAGAATGTGGAGTTGGTGGCATGTGAAACCCGCATGTGGAGCATTTGTTTGTGTGGGATGCTCTACCAGGTTCATTCCTAGATAATGCACTAAAGGGCACTAAGCATAGAGTGTGAAAACTGAGTTTCCTTGAGAGCTGCTTGGAAGTCTGATAGTGTGTGAAGTTAGTGAGCCAAATGGAGTTGTTGTCCCACAAGAATCACTCGGCTGATCCTTCTTCAATATGCCCTTCACCAACATGCAGTGTTTCCTTGATTGAATTAGCTCTCACACCAATATTTGAGTCTAGAACCTTTGCATTGAGGGCTATCTGAAAACGGCTGTGGCGGTGAAGTTGCCTGAGAATGTGGAGTTGGTGGCATGTGAAACCCGCATGTGGAGCATTCGTTTCTGTGGGATGCTCACCAAGCTTCATTTCAGTCCTAGGCACTCAAAGGGCACTAAGCATAGAGTGTGAAAACTGAGTTTCCTTGAGAGCTGCTTGGAAGCCTGATGGTGTGTGAAGTTAGTGAGCCAAATGGAGTTGTTCTCCCACAAGAACCACTCGGCTGATCCTTCTTCAATATGCCCTTCACCAACATGCAGTGTTTCCTTGATTGAATTAGCTCTCACACCAATATTTGCGTCTGGAGCCTTTGCATTGAGGATTATCTGGAAACGGCTGTGGCGCTGAAGTTGCCTGAGAATGTGGAGTTGGTGGCATGTGAAACCCGTATGTGGAGCATTCGTTTGTGTGGGATGCTCTACCAGGTTCATTCTTAGATAATGCACTCAAAGGGCACTAAGCATAGAGTGTGAAAACTGAGTTTCCTTGAGAGCTGCTTGGAAGCCTGATGGTGTGTGAAGTTAGTGAGCCAAATGGAGTTGTTCTCCCACAAGAACCACTAGGCTGATCCGTCTTCAATATGCCCTTCACCAACATGCAGTGTTTCCTTGATTGAATTAGCTCTCACACCAATATTTGCGTCTAGAGCCTTTGCATTGAGGGTTATCTGAAAACGGCTGTGGCGCTGAAGTTGCCTGAGAATGTGGAGTTGGTGGCATGAGAAACCCGCATGTGGAGCATTCGTTTGTATGGGATGCTCTACCAGGTTCAATCCTAGACAATGCACTAAAGGGCACAAAGTATAGAGTGTGAAAACTGAGTTTCCTTGAGAGCTGCTTGGAAGCCTGATGGTGTGTGAAGTCAGTGAGCCAAATGGAGTTGTTCTCCCACAAGAATCACTCGGCTGATCCTTCTTCAATATGCCCTTCACCAACATGCAGTGTTTCCTTGATTGAATTAGCTCTCACACCAATATTTGCGTCCAGAGCCTTTGCATTGAGGGCTATCTGAAAACGGCTGTGGCGCTGAAGTTGCCTGAGAATGTGGAGTTGGTGGCATGTGAAACCCGCATGTGGAGCATTCAATTGTCTGGGATGCTCTACCAAGCTTCATTTCAGTCCTAGGCACTCAAAGGGCACTAAGCATAGAGTGTGAAAACTGAGTTTCCTTGAGAGCTGCTTGGAAGCCTGATGGTGTGTGAAGTTAGTGAGCCAAATGGAGTTGTTCTCCCACAAGAACCACTCGGCTGATCCTTCTTCAATATGCCCTTCACCAACATGCAGTGTTTCCTTGATTGAATTAGCTCTCACAACAATATTTGCGTCTAGAGCCTTTGCATTGAGGGCTATCTGAAAACGGCTGTGGCGCTGAAGTTGCCTGAGAATGTGGAGTTGGTGGCACGTGAAACCCGCATGTGGAGCATTCGTTTTTGTGGGATGCTCACCAAGCTTCATTTCAGTCCAAGGCACTCAAAGGGCTCTAAGCATAGAGTGTGAAAACTGAGTTTCCTTGAGAGCTGCTTGGAAGCCTGATGGTTTGTGAAGTTAGTGAGCCAAATGGAGTTGTTCTCCCACAAGAACCACTCGGCTGATCCTTCTTCAATATGCCCTTCACCAACATGCAGTGTTTCCTTGATTGAATTAGCTCTCACACCAATATTTGCGTCTAGAGCCTTTGCATTGAGGGCTAACTGAAAACGGCTGTGGCGCTGAAGTTGCCTGAGAATGTGGAGTTGGTGGCATGTGAAACCCGCATGTGGAGCATTCGTTTGTGTGGGATGCTCTACCAGGTTCATTCCTAGATAATGCACTCAAAGGGCACTAAGCATAGAGTGTGAAAACTGAGTTTCCTTGAGAGCTGCTTGGAAGCCTGATGGTGTGTGAAGTTAGTGAGCCAAATGGAGTTGCTCTCCCACAAGAACCACTCGGCTGATCCTTCTTCAATATGCCCTTCACCAACATGCAGTGTTTCCTTGATTGAATTAGCTCTCACACCAATATTTGCGTCTAGAGCCTTTGCATTGAGGGCTTTCTGAAAACGGCTGAGGCGCTGAAGTTGCCTGTGAATGTGGAGTTGGTGGCATGTGAAACCCGCATGTGGAGCATTCTATTGTCTGGGATGCTCTACCAAGCTTCATTTCAGTCCTAGGCACTCAAAGGGAACTAAGCATAGAGTGTGAAAACTGAGTTTCCTTGAGAGCTGCTTGGAAGCCTGATGGTGTGTGAAGTTAGTGAGCCAAATGGAGTTGTTCTCCCACAAGAACCACTCGGCTAATCCTTCTTCAATATGACCTTCACCAACATGCAGTGTTTCCTTGATTGAATTAGCTCTCAGAACAATACTTGCGTCTAGAGCCTTTGCATTGAGGGCTATCTGAAAACGACTGTGGCGCTGAAGTTGCCTGTGAATGTGGAGTTGGTGGCATGTGAAACCCGCATGTGGAGCATTCGTTTGTGTGGGATGCTCACCAAGCTTCATTTCAGTCCTAGGCACTCAAAGGGCACTAAGCATAGAGTGTGAAAACTAAGTTTCCTTGAGAGCTGCTTGGAATCCTGATGGTGTGTGAAGTTAGTGAGCCAAATGGAGTTGTTCTCCCACAAGAACCACTCAGCTGATCCTTCTTCAATATGCCCTTCACCAACATGCAGTGTTTCCTTGATTGAATTAGCTCTCACACCAATATTTGCGTCTGGAGCCTTTGCATTGAGGGTTATCTGGAAACGGCTGTGGCGCTGAAGTTGCCTGAGAATGTGGAGTTGGTGGCATGTGAAACCCGCATGTGGAGCATTCGTTTGTGTGGGATGCTCTACCAGGTTCATTCCTAGATAATGCACTCAAAGGGCACTAAGCATAGAGTGTGAAAACTGAGTTTCCTTGAGAGCTGCTTGGAAGCCTGATGGTGTGTGAAGTTAGTGAGCCAAATGGAGTTGTTCTCCCACAAGAACCACTAGGCTGATCCGTCTTCAATATGCCCTTCACCAACATGCAGTGTTTCCTTGATTGAATTAGCTCTCACACCAATATTTGCGTCTAGAGCCTTTGCATTGAGGGTTATCTGAAAACGGCTGTGGCGCTGAAGTTGCCTGAGAATGTGGAGTTGGTGGCATGAGAAACCCGCATGTGGAGCATTCGTTTGTATGGGATGCTCTACCAGGTTCAATCCTAGACAATGCACTAAAGGGCACAAAGTATAGAGTGTGAAAACTGAGTTTCCTTGAGAGCTGCTTGGAAGCCTGATGGTGTGTGAAGTCAGTGAGCCAAATGGAGTTGTTCTCCCACAAGAACCACTCGGCTGATCCTTCTTCAATATGCCCTTCACCAACATGCAGTGTTTCCTTGATTGAATTAGCTCTCACACCAATATTTGCGTCCAGAGCCTTTGCATTGAGGGCTATCTGAAAACGGCTGTGGCGCTGAAGTTGCCTGTGAATGTGGAGTTGGTGGCATGTGAAACCCGCATGTGGAGCATTCGATTGTCTGGGATGCTCTACCAAGCTTCATTTCAGTCCTAGGCACTCAAAGGGCACTAAGCATAGAGTGTGAAAACTGAGTTTCCTTGAGAGCTGCTTGGAAGCCTGATGGTGTGTGAAGTTAGTGAGCCAAATGGAGTTGTTCTCCCACAAGAACCACTCGGCTGATCCTTCTTCAATATGCCCTTCACCAACATGCAGTGTTTCCTTGATTGAATTAGCTCTCACACCAATATTTGCGTCTAGAGCCTTTGCATTGAGGGCTATCTGAAAACGGCTGTGGCGCTGAAGTTGCCTGAGAATGTGGAGTTGGTGGCACGTGAAACCCGCATGTGGAGCATTCGTTTTTGTGGGATGCTCACCAAGCTTCATTTCAGTCCAAGGCACTCAAAGGGCTCTAAGCATAGAGTGTGAAAACTGAGTTTCCTTGAGAGCTGCTTGGAAGCCTGATGGTTTGTGAAGTTAGTGAGCCAAATGGAGTTGTTCTCCCACAAGAACCACTCGGCTGATCCTTCTTCAATATGCCCTTCACCAACATGCAGTGTTTCCTTGATTGAATTAGCTCTCACACCAATATTTGCGTCTAGAGCCTTTGCATTGAGGGCTAACTGAAAACGGCTGTGGCGCTGAAGTTGCCTGTGAATGTGGAGTTGGTGGCATGTGAAACCCGCATGTGGAGCATTCGTTTGTGTGGGATGCTCTACCAGGTTCATTCCTAGATAATGCACTCAAAGGGCACTAAGCATAGAGTGTGAAAACTGAGTTTCCTTGAGAGCTGCTTGGAAGCCTGATGGTGTGTGAAGTTAGTGAGCCAAATGGAGTTGCTCTCCCACAAGAACCACTCGGCTGATCCTTCTTCAATATGCCCTTCACCAACATGCAGTGTTTCCTTGATTGAATTAGCTCTCACACCAATATTTGCGTCTAGAGCCTTTGCATTGAGGGCTTTCTGAAAACGGCTGAGGCGCTGAAGTTGCCTGTGAATGTGGAGTTGGTGGCATGTGAAACCCGCATGTGGAGCATTCTATTGTCTGGGATGCTCACCAAGCTTCATTTCAGTCCTAGGCACTCAAAGGGAACTAAGCATAGAGTGTGAAAACTGAGTTTCCTTGAGAGCTGCTTGGAAGCCTGATGGTGTGTGAAGTTAGTGAGCCAAATGGAGTTGTTCTCCCACAAGAACCACTCGGCTAATCCTTCTTCAATATGACCTTCACCAACATGCAGTGTTTCCTTGATTGAATTAGCTCTCAGAACAATACTTGCGTCTAGAGCCTTTGCATTGAGGGCTATCTGAAAACGACTGTGGCGCTGAAGTTGCCTGTGAATGTGGAGTTGGTGGCATGTGAAACCCGCATGTGGAGCATTCGTTTGTGTGGGATGCTCACCAAGCTTCATTTCAGTCCTAGGCACTCAAAGGGCACTAAGCATAGAGTGTGAAAACTAAGTTTCCTTGAGAGCTGCTTGGAATCCTGATGGTGTGTGAAGTTAGTGAGCCAAATGGAGTTGTTCTCCCACAAGAACCACTCAGCTGATCCTTCTTCAATATGCCCTTCACCAACATGCAGTGTTTCCTTGATTGAATTAGCTCTCACACCAATATTTGCGTCAAGAGCCTTTGCATTGAGGGCTATCTGAAAACGGCTGTGGCGCTGAAGTTGCCTGAGAATGTGGAGTTGGTGGCATGTGAAACCCGCATGTGGAGCATTCGTTTGTGTGGGATGCTCTACCAGGTTCATTCCTAGATAATGCACTCAAAGGGCACTAAGCATAGAGTGTGAAAACTGAGTTTCCTTGAGAGCTGCTTGGAAGCCTGATGGTGTGTGAAGTTAGTGAGCCAAATGGAGTTGTTCTCCCACAAGAACCACTCGGCTGATCCTTCTTCAATATGCCCTTCACCAACATGCAGTGTTTCCTTGATTGAATTAGCTCTCACACCAATATTTGCGTCTAGAGCCTTTGCATTGAGGGCTATCTGAAAACGGCTGTGGCGCTGAAGTTGCCTGTGAATGTGGAGTTGGTGGCATGTGAAACCCGCATGTGGAGCATTCCTTTGTGTGGGATGCTCTACCAGGTTCATTCCTAGATAATGCACTAAAGGGCACTAAGCATAGAGTGTGAAAACTGAGTTTCCTTGAGAGCTGCTTGGAAGCCTGATGGTGTGTGAAGTTAGTGAGCCAAATGGAGTTGTTCTCCCACAAGAACCACTCGGCTGATCCTTCTTCAATATGCCCTTCACCAACATGCAGTGTTTCCTTGATTGAATTAGCTCTCACACCAATATTTGCGTCTAGAGCCTTTGCATTGAGGGCTATCTGAAAACAGCTGTGTCGCTGAAGTTGCCTGAGAATGTGGAGTTGGTGGCATGTGAAACCCGCATGTGGAGCATTCGTTTGTGTGGGATGCTCACCAAGCTTCATTTCAGTCCTAGGCACTCAAAGGGCACTAAGCATAGAGTGTGAAAACTGAGTTTCCTTGAGAGCTGCTTAGAAGCCTGATGGTGTGTGAAGTTAGTGAGCCAAATGGAGTTGTTCTCCCACAAGAACCACTGGGCTAATCCTTCTTCAATATGCCCTTCAACAACATGCAGTGTTTCCTTGATTGAATTAGCTCTCACACAAATACTTGCGTCTACAGCCTTTGCATTGAGGGCTCTCTGAAAACGGCTTTGGCGCTGAAGTTGCCTGTGAATGTGGAGTTGGTGGCATGTGAAACCCGCATGTGGAGCATTCGTTTGTGTGGGATGCTCACCAAGCTTCATTTCAGTCCAAGGCACTCAAAGGGCACTAAGCATACAGTGTGCAAACTAAGTTTCCTTGAGAGCTGCTTGGAAGCCTGATGGTGTGTGAAGTTAGTGAGCCAAATGGAGTTGTTCTCCCACAAGAACCACTCGGCTGATCCTTCTTCAATATGCCCTTCACCAACATGCAGTGTTTCCTTGATTGAATTAGCTCTCACACCAATATTTGCGTCTGGAGCCTTTGCATTGAGGGTTATCTGGAAACGGCTGTGGCGCTGAAGTTGCCTGAGAATGTGGAGTTGGTGTCATGTGAAACCCGCATGTGGAGCATTCGTTTGTGTGGGATGCTCTACCAGGTTCATTCCTAGATAATGCACTCAAAGGGCACTAAGCATAGAGTGTGAAAACTGAGTTTCCTTGAGAGCTGCTTGGAAGCCTGATGGTGTGTGAAGTTAGTGAGCCAAATGGAGTTGTTCTCCCACAAGAACCACTCGGCTGATCCTTCTTCAATATGCCCTTCACCAACATGCAGTGTTTCCTTGATTGAATTAGCTCTCACAACAATATTTGCGTCTAGAGCCTTTGCATTGAGGGCTATCTGAAAACAGCTGTGTCTCTGAAGTTGCCTGAGAATGTGGAGTTGGTGGCATGTGAAACCCGCATGTGGAGCATTCGTTTGTGTGGGATGCTCACCAAGCTTCATTTCAGTCCTAGGCACTCAAAGGGCACTAAGCATAGAGTGTGAAAACTGAGTTTCCTTGAGAGCTGCTTAGAAGCCTGATGGTGTGTGAAGTTAGTGAGCCAAATGGAGTTGTTCTCCCACAAGAACCACTGGGCTAATCCTTCTTCAATATGCCCTTCACCAACATGCAGTGTTTCCTTGATTGAATTAGCTCTCACACCAATACTTGCGTCTACAGCCTTTGCATTGAGGGCTCTCTGAAAACGGCTTTGGCGCTGAAGTTGCCTGTGAATGTGGAGTTGGTGGCATGTGAAACCCGCATGTGGAGCATTCGTTTGTGTGGGATGCTCTACCAAGCTTCATTTCAGTCCAAGGCACTCAAAGGGCACTAAGCATACAGTGTGCAAACTAAGTTTCCTTGAGAGCTGCTTGGAAGCCTGATGGTGTGTGAAGTTAGTGAGCCAAATGGAGTTGTTCTCCCACAAGAACCACTCGGCTGATCCTTCTTCAATATGCCCTTCACCAACATGCAGTGTTTTCTTGATTGAATTAGCTCTCACACCAATATTTGAGTCTAGAACCTTTGCATTGAGGGCTATCTGAAAACGGCTGTGGCGGTGAAGTTGCCTGAGAATGTGGAGTTGGTGGCATGTGAAACCCGCATGTGGAGCATTCGTTTCTGTGGGATGCTCACCAAGCTTCATTTCAGTCCTAGGCACTCAAAGGGCACTAAGCATAGAGTGTGAAAACTGAGTTTCCTTGAGAGCTGCTTGGAAGCCTGATGGTGTGTGAAGTTAGTGAGCCAAATGGAGTTGTTCTCCCACAAGAACCACTCGGCTGATCCTTCTTCAATATGCCCTTCACCAACATGCAGTGTTTCCTTGATTGAATTAGCTCTCACACCAATATTTGCGTCTGGAGCCTTTGCATTGAGGATTATCTGGAAACGGCTGTGGCGCTGAAGTTGCCTGAGAATGTGGAGTTGGTGGCATGTGAAACCCGTATGTGGAGCATTCGTTTGTGTGGGATGCTCTACCAGGTTCATTCTTAGATAATGCACTCAAAGGGCACTAAGCATAGAGTGTGAAAACTGAGTTTCCTTGAGAGCTGCTTGGAAGCCTGATGGTGTGTGAAGTTAGTGAGCCAAATGGAGTTGTTCTCCCACAAGAACCACTAGGCTGATCCGTCTTCAATATGCCCTTCACCAACATGCAGTGTTTCCTTGATTGAATTAGCTCTCACACCAATATTTGCGTCTAGAGCCTTTGCATTGAGGGTTATCTGAAAACGGCTGTGGCGCTGAAGTTGCCTGAGAATGTGGAGTTGGTGGCATGAGAAACCCGCATGTGGAGCATTCGTTTGTATGGGATGCTCTACCAGGTTCAATCCTAGACAATGCACTAAAGGGCACAAAGTATAGAGTGTGAAAACTGAGTTTCCTTGAGAGCTGCTTGGAAGCCTGATGGTGTGTGAAGTCAGTGAGCCAAATGGAGTTGTTCTCCCACAAGAATCACTCGGCTGATCCTTCTTCAATATGCCCTTCACCAACATGCAGTGTTTCCTTGATTGAATTAGCTCTCACACCAATATTTGCGTCCAGAGCCTTTGCATTGAGGGCTATCTGAAAACGGCTGTGGCGCTGAAGTTGCCTGTGAATGTGGAGTTGGTGGCATGTGAAACCCGCATGTGGAGCATTCGATTGTCTGGGATGCTCTACCAAGCTTCATTTCAGTCCTAGGCACTCAAAGGGCACTAAGCATAGAGTGTGAAAACTGAGTTTCCTTGAGAGCTGCTTGGAAGCCTGATGGTGTGTGAAGTTAGTGAGCCAAATGGAGTTGTTCTCCCACAAGAACCACTCGGCTGATCCTTCTTCAATATGCCCTTCACCAACATGCAGTGTTTCCTTGATTGAATTAGCTCTCACAACAATATTTGCGTCTAGAGCCTTTGCATTGAGGGCTATCTGAAAACGGCTGTGGCGCTGAAGTTGCCTGAGAATGTGGAGTTGGTGTCATGTGAAACCCGCATGTGGAGCATTCGTTTTTGTGGGATGCTCACCAAGCTTCATTTCAGTCCAAGGCACTCAAAGGGCTCTAAGCATAGAGTGTGAAAACTGAGTTTCCTTGAGAGCTGCTTGGAAGCCTGATGGTTTGTGAAGTTAGTGAGCCAAATGGAGTTGTTCTCCCACAAGAACCACTCGGCTGATCCTTCTTCAATATGCCCTTCACCAACATGCAGTGTTTCCTTGATTGAATTAGCTCTCACACCAATATTTGCGTCTAGAGCCTTTGCATTGAGGGCTAACTGAAAACGGCTGTGGCGCTGAAGTTGCCTGAGAATGTGGAGTTGGTGGCATGTGAAACCCGCATGTGGAGCATTCGTTTGTGTGGGATGCTCTACCAGGTTCATTCCTAGATAATGCACTCAAAGGGCACTAAGCATAGAGTGTGAAAACTGAGTTTCCTTGAGAGCTGCTTGGAAGCCTGATGGTATGTGAAGTTAGTGAGCCAAATGGAGTTGCTCTCCCACAAGAACCACTCGGCTGATCCTTCTTCAATATGCCCTTCACCAACATGCAGTGTTTCCTTGATTGAATTAGCTCTCACACCAATATTTGCGTCTAGAGCCTTTGCATTGAGGGCTTTCTGAAAACGGCTGAGGCGCTGAAGTTGCCTGTGAATGTGGAGTTGGTGGCATGTGAAACCCGCATGTGGAGCATTCTATTGTCTGGGATGCTCTACCAAGCTTCATTTCAGTCCTAGGCACTCAAAGGGAACTAAGCATAGAGTGTGAAAACTGAGTTTCCTTGAGAGCTGCTTGGAAGCCTGATGGTGTGTGAAGTTAGTGAGCCAAATGGAGTTGTTCTCCCACAAGAACCACTCGGCTAATCCTTCTTCAATATGACCTTCACCAACATGCAGTGTTTCCTTGATTGAATTAGCTCTCAGAACAATACTTGCGTCTAGAGCCTTTGCATTGAGGGCTATCTGAAAACGACTGTGGCGCTGAAGTTGCCTGTGAATGTGGAGTTGGTGGCATGTGAAACCCGCATGTGGAGCATTCGTTTGTGTGGGATGCTCACCAAGCTTCATTTCAGTCCTAGGCACTCAAAGGGCACTAAGCATAGAGTGTGAAAACTAAGTTTCCTTGAGAGCTGCTTGGAATCCTGATGGTGTGTGAAGTTAGTGAGCCAAATGGAGTTGTTCTCCCACAAGAACCACTCAGCTGATCCTTCTTCAATATGCCCTTCACCAACATGCAGTGTTTCCTTGATTGAATTAGCTCTCACACCAATATTTGCGTCTGGAGCCTTTGCATTGAGGGTTATCTGGAAACGGCTGTGGCGCTGAAGTTGCCTGAGAATGTGGAGTTGGTGGCATGTGAAACCCGCATGTGGAGCATTCGTTTGTGTGGGATGCTCTACCAGGTTCATTCCTAGATAATGCACTCAAAGGGCACTAAGCATAGAGTGTGAAAACTGAGTTTCCTTGAGAGCTGCTTGGAAGCCTGATGGTGTGTGAAGTTAGTGAGCCAAATGGAGTTGTTCTCCCACAAGAACCACTAGGCTGATCCGTCTTCAATATGCCCTTCACCAACATGCAGTGTTTCCTTGATTGAATTAGCTCTCACACCAATATTTGCGTCTAGAGCCTTTGCATTGAGGGTTATCTGAAAACGGCTGTGGCGCTGAAGTTGCCTGAGAATGTGGAGTTGGTGGCATGAGAAACCCGCATGTGGAGCATTCGTTTGTATGGGATGCTCTACCAGGTTCAATCCTAGACAATGCACTAAAGGGCACAAAGTATAGAGTGTGAAAACTGAGTTTCCTTGAGAGCTGCTTGGAAGCCTGATGGTGTGTGAAGTCAGTGAGCCAAATGGAGTTGTTCTCCCACAAGAACCACTCGGCTGATCCTTCTTCAATATGCCCTTCACCAACATGCAGTGTTTCCTTGATTGAATTAGCTCTCACACCAATATTTGCGTCCAGAGCCTTTGCATTGAGGGCTATCTGAAAACGGCTGTGGCGCTGAAGTTGCCTGAGAATGTGGAGTTGGTGGCATGTGAAACCCGCATGTGGAGCATTCGATTGTCTGGGATGCTCTACCAAGCTTCATTTCAGTCCTAGGCACTCAAAGGGCACTAAGCATAGAGTGTGAAAACTGAGTTTCCTTGAGAGCTGCTTGGAAGCCTGATGGTGTGTGAAGTTAGTGAGCCAAATGGAGTTGTTCTCCCACAAGAACCACTCGGCTGATCCTTCTTCAATATGCCCTTCACCAACATGCAGTGTTTCCTTGATTGAATTAGCTCTCACAACAATATTTGCGTCTAGAGCCTTTGCATTGAGGGCTATCTGAAAACGGCTGTGGCGCTGAAGTTGCCTGAGAATGTGGAGTTGGTGGCACGTGAAACCCGCATGTGGAGCATTCGTTTTTGTGGGATGCTCACCAAGCTTCATTTCAGTCCAAGGCACTCAAAGGGCTCTAAGCATAGAGTGTGAAAACTGAGTTTCCTTGAGAGCTGCTTGGAAGCCTGATGGTTTGTGAAGTTAGTGAGCCAAATGGAGTTGTTCTCCCACAAGAACCACTCGGCTGATCCTTCTTCAATATGCCCTTCACCAACATGCAGTGTTTCCTTGATTGAATTAGCTCTCACACCAATATTTGCGTCTAGAGCCTTTGCATTGAGGGCTAACTGAAAACGGCTGTGGCGCTGAAGTTGCCTGAGAATGTGGAGTTGGTGGCATGTGAAACCCGCATGTGGAGCATTCGTTTGTGTGGGATGCTCTACCAGGTTCATTCCTAGATAATGCACTCAAAGGGCACTAAGCATAGAGTGTGAAAACTGAGTTTCCTTGAGAGCTGCTTGGAAGCCTGATGGTGTGTGAAGTTAGTGAGCCAAATGGAGTTGCTCTCCCACAAGAACCACTCGGCTGATCCTTCTTCAATATGCCCTTCACCAACATGCAGTGTTTCCTTGATTGAATTAGCTCTCACACCAATATTTGCGTCTAGAGCCTTTGCATTGAGGGCTTTCTGAAAACGGCTGAGGCGCTGAAGTTGCCTGTGAATGTGGAGTTGGTGGCATGTGAAACCCGCATGTGGAGCATTCTATTGTCTGGGATGCTCTACCAAGCTTCATTTCAGTCCTAGGCACTCAAAGGGAACTAAGCATAGAGTGTGAAAACTGAGTTTCCTTGAGAGCTGCTTGGAAGCCTGATGGTGTGTGAAGTTAGTGAGCCAAATGGAGTTGTTCTCCCACAAGAACCACTCGGCTAATCCTTCTTCAATATGACCTTCACCAACATGCAGTGTTTCCTTGATTGAATTAGCTCTCAGAACAATACTTGCGTCTAGAGCCTTTGCATTGAGGGCTATCTGAAAACGACTGTGGCGCTGAAGTTGCCTGTGAATGTGGAGTTGGTGGCATGTGAAACCCGCATGTGGAGCATTCGTTTGTGTGGGATGCTCACCAAGCTTCATTTCAGTCCTAGGCACTCAAAGGGCACTAAGCATAGAGTGTGAAAACTAAGTTTCCTTGAGAGCTGCTTAGAAGCCTGATGGTGTGTGAAGTTAGTGAGCCAAATGGAGTTGTTCTCCCACAAGAACCACTGGGCTAATCCTTCTTCAATATGCCCTTCACCAACATGCAGTGTTTCCTTGATTGAATTAGCTCTCACACCAATACTTGCGTCTACAGCCTTTGCATTGAGGGCTCTCTGAAAACGGCTTTGGCGCTGAAGTTGCCTGTGAATGTGGAGTTGGTGGCATGTGAAACCCGCATGTGGAGCATTCGTTTGTGTGGGATGCTCACCAAGCTTCATTTCAGTCCAAGGCACTCAAAGGGCACTAAGCATACAGTGTACAAACTAAGTTTCCTTGAGAGCTGCTTGGAAGCCTGATGGTGTGTGAAGTTAGTGAGCCAAATGGAGTTGTTCTCCCACAAGAACCACTCGGCTGATCCTTCTTCAATATGCCCTTCACCAACATGCAGTGTTTCCTTGATTGAATTAGCTCTCACACCAATATTTGCGTCTGGAGCCTTTGCATTGAGGGTTATCTGGAAACGGCTGTGGCGCTGAAGTTGCCTGAGAATGTGGAGTTGGTGTCATGTGAAACCCGCATGTGGAGCATTCGTTTGTGTGGGATGCTCTACCAGGTTCATTCCTAGATAATGCACTCAAAGGGCACTAAGCATAGAGTGTGAAAACTGAGTTTCCTTGAGAGCTGCTTGGAAGCCTGATGGTGTGTGAAGTTAGTGAGCCAAATGGAGTTGTTCTCCCACAAGAACCACTCGGCTGATCCTTCTTCAATATGCCCTTCACCAACATGCAGTGTTTCCTTGATTCAATTAGCTCTCCCACCAATATTTGCGTCTAGAGCCTTTGCATTGAGGGTTATCTGGAAACGGCTGTGGCGCTGAAGTTGCCTGAGAATGTGGAGTTGGTGGCATGAGAAACCCGCATGTGGAGCATTCGTTTGTATGGGATGCTCTACCAGGTTCAATCAAAGACAATGCACTAAAGGGCACAAAGTATAGAGTGTGAAAACTGAGTTTCCTTGAGAGCTGCTTGGAAGCCTGATGGTGTGTGAAGTTAGTAAGACAAATGGAGTTGTTCTCCCACAAGAACCACTCGGCTGATCCTTCTTCAATATGCCCTTCACCAACATGCAGTGTTTCCTTGATTGAATTAGCTCTCACACCAATATTTGCGTCTGGAGAATTTGCATTGAGGGCTATCTGAAAACGGCTGTGGCGCTGAAGTTGCCTGAGAATGTGGAGTTGGTGGCATGTGAAACCCGCATGTGGAGCATTTGTTTGTGTGGGATGCTCTACCAGGTTCATTCCTAGATAATGCACTAAAGGGCACTAAGCATAGAGTGTGAAAACTGAGTTTCCTTGAGAGCTGCTTGGAAGCCTGATAGTGTGTGAAGTTAGTGAGCCAAATGGAGTTGTTGTCCCACAAGAATCACTCGGCTGATCCTTCTTCAATATGCCCTTCACCAACATGCAGTGTTTCCTTGATTGAATTAGCTCTCACACCAATATTTGAGTCTAGAACCTTTGCATTGAGGGCTATCTGAAAACGGCTGTGGCGGTGAAGTTGCCTGAGAATGTGGAGTTGGTGGCATGTGAAACCCGCATGTGGAGCATTCGTTTCTGTGGGATGCTCACCAAGCTTCATTTCAGTCCTAGGCACTCAAAGGGCACTAAGCATAGAGTGTGAAAACTGAGTTTCCTTGAGAGCTGCTTGGAAGCCTGATGGTGTGTGAAGTTAGTGAGCCAAATGGAGTTGTTCTCCCACAAGAACCACTCGGCTGATCCTTCTTCAATATGCCCTTCACCAACATGCAGTGTTTCCTTGATTGAATTAGCTCTCACACCAATATTTGCGTCTGGAGCCTTTGCATTGAGGGTTATCTGGAAACGGCTGTGGCGCTGAAGTTGCCTGAGAATGTGGAGTTGGTGGCATGTGAAACCCGTATGTGGAGCATTCGTTTGTGTGGGATGCTCTACCAGGTTCATTCTTAGATAATGCACTCAAAGGGTACTAAGCATAGAGTGTGAAAACTGAGTTTCCTTGAGAGCTGCTTGGAAGCCTGATGGTGTGTGAAGTTAGTGAGCCAAATGGAGTTGTTCTCCCACAAGAACCACTAGGCTGATCCGTCTTCAATATGCCCTTCACCAACATGCAGTGTTTCCTTGATTGAATTAGCTCTCACACCAATATTTGCGTCTAGAGCCTTTGCATTGAGGGTTATCTGGAAACGGCTGTGGCGCTGAAGTTGCCTGAGAATGTGGAGTTGGTGGCATGAGAAACCCGCATGTGGAGCATTCGTTTGTATGGGATGCTCTACCAGGTTCAATCCTAGACAATGCACTAAAGGGCACAAAGTATAGAGTGTGAAAACTGAGTTTCCTTGAGAGCTGCTTGGAAGCCTGATGGTGTGTGAAGTCAGTGAGCCAAATGGAGTTGTTCTCCCACAAGAATCACTCGGCTGATCCTTCTTCAATATGCCCTTCACCAACATGCAGTGTTTCCTTGATTGAATTAGCTCTCACACCAATATTTGCGTCCAGAGCCTTTGCATTGAGGGCTATCTGAAAACGGCTGAGGCGCTGAAGTTGCCTGTGAATGTGGAGTTGGTGGCATGTGAAACCCGCATGTGGAGCATTCGATTGTCTGGGATGCTCTACCAAGCTTCATTTCAGTCCTAGGCACTCAAAGGGCACTAAGCATAGAGTGTGAAAACTGAGTTTCCTTGAGAGCTGCTTGGAAGCCTGATGGTGTGTGAAGTTAGTGAGCCAAATGGAGTTGTTCTCCCACAAGAACCACTCGGCTGATCCTTCTTCAATATGCCCTTCACCAACATGCAGTGTTTCCTTGATTGAATTAGCTCTCACACCAATATTTGCGTCTAGAGCCTTTGCATTGAGGGCTATCTGAAAACGGCTGTGGCGCTGAAGTTGCCTGAGAATGTGGAGTTGGTGGCATGTGAAGCCCGCATGTGGAGCATTCGTTTGTGTGGGATGCTCTACCAGGTTCATTCCTAGATAATGCACTAAAGGACACTGCGCATAGAGTGTGAAAACTGAGTTTCCTTGAGAGCTGCTTGGAAGCCTGATGGTGTGTGAAGTTAATGAGCCAAATGGAGATGTTCTCCCACAAGAACCACTCGGCTGATCATTTTCAATATGCCCTTCACCAACATGCAGTGTTTCCTTGATTGAATTAGCTCTCACACCAATATTTGCGTCTGGAGCCTTTGCATTGAGGGCTATCTGAAAACGGCTGTGGCGCTGAAGTTGCCTGAGAATGTGGAGTTGGTGGCATGTGAAACCCGCATGTGGAGCATTCGTTTGTGTGGATGCTCTACCAGGTTCATTCCTAGATAATGCACTAAAGGGCACTAATCATAGAGTGTGAAAACTGAGTTTCCTTGAGAGCTGCTTGGAAGCCTGATGGTGTGTGAAGTTAGTGAGCCAAATGGAGTTGTTGTCCCACAAGAATCACTTGGCTGATCCTTCTTCAATATGCCCTTCACCAACATGCAGTGTTTCCTTGATTGAATTAGCTCTCACACCAATATTTGCGTCTAGAGCCTTTGCATTGAGGGTTATCTGGAAACGGCTGTGGCGCTGAAGTTGCGTGTGAATGTGGAGTTGGTGGCATGTGAAACCCGCATGTGGAGCATTCGTTTGTGTGGGATGCTGTACCAGATTCATTTCTAGATAATGCACTAAAAGGGCACTAAGCATAGAGTGTGAAAACTGAGTTTCCTTGAGAGCTGCTTGGAAGCCTGATGGTGTGTGAAGTTAGTGAGCCAAATGGAGTTGTTCTCCCACAAGAACCACTCGGCTGATCCTTCTTCAATATGCCCTTCACCAACATGCAGTGTTTCCTTGATTGAATTAGCTCTCACACCAATATTTGCGTCTAGAGCCTTTGCATTGAGGGCTATCTGAAAACGGCTGTGGCGCTGAAGTTGCCTGAGAATGTGGAGTTGGTGGCATGTGAAACCCGCATGTGGAGCATTCGTTTGTGTGGGATGCTCACCAAGCTTCATTTCAGTCCAAGGCACTCAAAGGGCTGTAAGCATAGAGTGTGAAAACTGAGTTTCCTTGAGAGCTGCTTGGAAGCCTGATGGTTTGTGAAGTTAGTGAGCCAAATGGAGTTGTTCTCCCACAAGAACCACTCGGCTGATCCTTCTTCAATATGCCCTTCACCAACATGCAGTGTTTCCTTGATTGAATTAGCTCTCACACCAATATTTGCGTCTAGAGCCTTTGCATTGAGGGCTAACTGAAACGGCTGTGGCGCTGAAGTTGCCTGAGAATGTGGAGTTGGTGGCATGTGAAACCCGCATGTGGAGCATTCGTTTGTGTGGGATGCTCTACCAGGTTCATTCTAGATAATGCACTCAAAGGGCACTAAGCATAGAGTGTGAAAACTGAGTTTCCTTGAGAGCTGCTTGGAAGCCTGATGGTGTGTGAAGTTAGTGAGCCAAATGGAGTTGCTCTCCCTCAAGAACCACTCGGCTGATCCTTCTTCAATATGCCCTTCACCAACATGCAGTGTTTCCTTGATTGAATTAGCTCTCACACCAATATTTGCGTCTAGAGCCTTTGCATTGAGGGCTATCTGAAAACGGCTGAGGCGCTGAAGTTGCCTGTGAATGTGGAGTTGGTGGCATGTGAAAACCCGCATGTGGAGCATTCTATTGTCTGGGATGCTCACCAAGCTTCATTTCAGTCCTAGGCACTCGAAGGGAACTAAGCATAGAGTGTGAAAACTGAGTTTCCTTGAGAGCTGCTTAGAAGCCTGATGGTGTGTGAAGTTAGTGAGCCAAATGGAGTTGTTCTCCCACAAGAACCACTCGCTAATCCTTCTTCAATATGACCTTCACCACATGCAGTGTTTCCTTGATTGAATTAGCTCTCAGAACAATACTTGCGTCTAGAGCCTTTGCATTGAGGGCTCTCTGAAAACGACTGTGGCGCTGAAGTTGCCTGTGAATGTGGAGTTGGTGGCATGTGAAACCCGCATGTGGAGCATTCGTTTGTGTGGGATGCTCACCAAGCTTCATTTCAGTCCTAGGCACTCAAAGGGCACTAAGCATAGAGTGTGCAAACTAACTTTCCTTGAGAGCTGCTTGGAATCCTGATGGTGTGTGAAGTTAGTGAGCCAAATGGAGTTGTTCTCCCACAAGAACCACTCAGCTGATCCTTCTTCAATATGCCCTTCACCAACATGCAGTGTTTCCTTGATTGAATTAGCTCTCACACCAATATTTGCGTCTAGAGCCTTTGCATTGAGGGCTATCTGAAAACGGCTGTGGCGCTGAAGTTGCCTGAGAATGTGGAGTTGGTGGCATGTGAAACCCGCATGTGGAGCATTCGTTTGTGTGGGATGCTCTACCAGGTTCATTCCTAGATAATGCACTCAAAGGGCACTAAGCATAGAGTGTGAAAACTGAGTTTCCTTGAGAGCTGCTTGGAAGCCTGATGGTGTGTGAAGTTAGTGAGCCAAATGGAGTTGTTCTCCCACAGTAACCACTCGGCTGATCCTTCTTCAATATGCCCTTCACCAACATGCAGTGTTTCCTTGATTGAATTAGCTCTCACACCAATATTTGCGTCTAGAGCCTTTGCATTGAGGGCTCTCTGAAAACGGCTTTGGCGCTGAAGTTGCCTGTGAATGTAGAGTTGGTGGCATGTGAAACCCGCATGTGGAGCATTCGTTTGTGTGGGATGCTCTACCAGGTTCATTCCAATTAATGCACTAAAGGGCACTAAGCATAGAGTGTGAAAACTGAGTTTCCTTGAGAGCTGCTTGGAAGCCTGATGGTGTGTGAAGTTAGTGAGCAAATGGAGTTGTTCTCCCACAAGAACCACTCGGCTGATCCTTCTTCAATATGCCCTTCACCAACATGCAGTGTTTCCTTGATTGAATTAGCTCTCACACCAATATTTGCGTCTGGAGCCTTTGCATTGAGGGTTATCTGGAAACGGCTGTGGCGCTGAAGTTGCCTGAGAATGTGGAGTTGGTGTCATGTGAAACCCGCATGTGGAGCATTCGTTTGTGTGGGATGCTCTACCAGGTTCATTCCTAGATAATGCACTCAAAGGGCACTAAGCATAGAGTGTGAAAACTGAGTTTCCTTGAG
This sequence comes from Ochotona princeps, assembly GCF_030435755.1. NCBI lineage: Eukaryota > Metazoa > Chordata > Mammalia > Lagomorpha > Ochotonidae > Ochotona > Ochotona princeps. Next base: position 20,370 of record NW_026700822.1, on the reverse strand, counting down.
AGCTGCTTGGAAGCCTGATGGTGTGTGAAGTTAGTGAGCCAAATGGAGTTGTTCTCCCACAAGAACCACTAGGCTGATCCGTCTTCAATATGCCCTTCACCAACATGCAGTGTTTCCTTGATTCAATTAGCTCTCCCACCAATATTTGCGTCTAGAGGCTTTGCATTGAGGGTTATCTGGAAACGGTTGTGGCGCTGAAGTTGCCTGAGAATGTGGAGTTGGTGGCATGAGAAACCCGCATGTGGAGCATTCGTTTGTATGGGATGCTCTACCAGGTTCAATCCTAGACAATGCACTAAAGGGCACAAAGTATAGAGTGTGAAAACTGAGTTTCCTTGAGAGCTGCTTGGAAGCCTGATGGTGTGTGAAGTTAGTAAGACAAATGGAGTTGTTCTCCCACAAGAACCACTCGGCTGATCCTTCTTCAATATGCCCTTCACCAACATGCAGTGTTTCCTTGATTGAATTAGCTCTCACACCAATATTTGCGTCTGGAGCCTTTGCATTGAGGGCTATCTGAAAACGGCTGTGGCGCTGAAGTTGCCTGTGAATGTGGAGTTGGTGGCATGTGAAACCCGCATGTGGAGCATTTGTTTGTGTGGGATGCTCTACCAGGTTCATTCCTAGATAATGCACTAAAGGGCACTAAGCATAGTGTGTGAAAACTGAGTTTCCTTGAGAGCTGCTTGGAAGCCTGATAGTGTGTGAAGTTAGTGAGCCAAATGGAGTTGTTGTCCCACAAGAATCACTCGGCTGATCCTTCTTCAACATGCCCTTCACCAACATGCAGTGTTTCCTTGATTGAATTAGCTCTCACACCAATATTTGAGTCTAGAGCCTTTGCATTGAGGGATATCTGAAAACGGCTGTGGCGGTGAAGTTGCCTGAGAATGTGGAGTTGGTGGCATGTGAAACCCGCATGTGGAGCATTCGTTTCTGTGGATGCTCACCAAGCTTCATTTCAGTCCTAGGCACTCAAAGGGCACTAAGCATAGAGTGTGAAAACTGAGTTTCCTTGAGAGCTGCTTGGAAGCCTGATGGTGTGTGAAGTTAGTGAGCCAAATGGAGTTGTTCTCCCACAATAACCACTCGGCTGATCCTTCTTCAATATGCCCTTCACCAACATGCAGTGTTTCCTTGATTGAATTAGCTCTCACACCAATATTGCGTCTGGAGCCTTTGCATTGAGGGTTATCTGGAAACGGCTGTGGCGCTGAAGTTGCCTGAGAATGTGGAGTTGGTGTCATGTGAAACCCGCATGTGGAGCATTCGTTTGTGTGGGATGCTCTACCAGGTTCATTCCTAGATAATGCACTCAAAGGGCACTAAGCATAGAGTGTGAAAACTGAGTTTCCTTGAGAGCTGCTTGGAAGCCTGATGGTGTGTGAAGTTAGTGAGCCAAATGGAGTTGTTCTCCCACAAGAACCACTAGGCTGATCCGTCTTCAATATGCCCTTCACCAACATGCAGTGTTTCCTTGATTCAATTAGCTCTCACACCAATATTTGCGTCTAGAGCCTTTGCATTGAGGGTTATCTGGAAACGGCTGTGGCGCTGAAGTTGCCTGAGAATGTGGAGTTGGTGGCATGAGAAACCCGCATGTGGAGCATTCGTTTGTATGGGATGCTCTACCAGGTTCAATCCTAGACAATGCACTAAAGGGCACAAAGTATAGAGTGTGAAAACTGAGTTTCCTTGAGAGCTGCTTGGAAGCCTGATGGTGTGTGAAGTTAGTAAGACAAATGGAGTTGTTCTCCCACAAGAACCACTCGGCTGATCCTTCTTCAATATGCCCTTCACCAACATGCAGTGTTTCCTTGATTGAATTAGCTCTCACACCAATATTTGCGTCTGGAGCCTTTGCATTGAGGGCTATCTGAAAACGGCTGTGGCGCTGAAGTTGCCTCTGAATGTGGAGTTGGTGGCATGTGAAACCCGCATGTGGAGCATTTGTTTGTGTGGGATGCTCTACCAGGTTCATTCCTAGATAATGCACTAAAGGGCACTAAGCATAGTGTGTGAAAACTGAGTTTCCTTGACAGCTGCTTGGAAGCCTGATAGTGTGTGAAGTTAGTGAGCCAAATGGAGTTGTTGTCCCACAAGAATCACTCGGCTGATCCTTCTTCAATATGCCCTTCACCAACATGCAGTGTTTCCTTGATTGAATTAGCTCTCACACCAATATTTGAGTCTAGAGCCTTTGCATTGAGGGATATCTGAAAACGGCTGTGGCGGTGAAGTTGCCTGAGAATGTGGAGTTGGTGGCATGTGAAACCCGCATGTGGAGCATTCGTTTCTGTGGGATGCTCACCAAGCTTCATTTCAGTCCTAGGCACTCAAAGGGCACTAAGCATAGAGTGTGAAAACTGAGTTTCCTTGAGAGCTGCTTGGAAGCCTGATGGTGTGTGAAGTTAGTGAGCCAAATGGAGTTGTTCTCCCACAAGAACCACTCGGCTGATCCTTCTTCAATATGCCCTTCACCAACATGCAGTGTTTCCTTGATTGAATTAGCTCTCACACCAATATTTGCGTCTGGAGCCTTTGCATTGAGGGTTATCTGGAAACGGCTGTGGCGCTGAAGTTGCCTGAGAATGTGGAGTTGGTGGCATGTGAAACCCGCATGTGGAGCATTCGTTTGTGTGGGATGCTCTACCAGGTTCATTCCTAGATAATGCACTCAAAGGGCACTAAGCATAGAGTGTGAAAACTGAGTTTCCTTGAGAGCTGCTTGGAAGCCTGATGGTGTGTGAAGTTAGTGAGCCAAATGGAGTTGTTCTCCCACAAGAACCACTAGGCTGATCCGTCTTCAATATGCCCTTCACCAACATGCAGTGTTTCCTTGATTGAATTAGCTCTCACACCAATATTTGCGTCTGGAGCCTTTGCATTGAGGGTTATCTGGAAACGGCTGTGGCGCTGAAGTTGCCTGAGAATGTGGAGTTGGTGGCATGAGAAACCCGCATGTGGAGCATTCGTTTGTATGGGATGCTCTACCAGGTTCAATCCTAGACAATGCACTAAAGGGCACAAAGTATAGAGTGTGAAAACTGAGTTTCCTTGAGAGCTGCTTGGAAGCCTGATGGTGTGTGAAGTTAGTGAGCCAAATGGAGTTGTTCTCCCACAGTAACCACTCGGCTGATCCTTCTTCAATATGCCCTTCACCAACATGCAGTGTTTCCTTGATTGAATTAGCTCTCACACCAATATTTGCGTCTAGAGCCTTTGCATTGAGGGCTATCTGAAAACGGCTGTGGCGCTGAAGTTGCCTGAGAATGTGGAGTTGGTGGCATGTGAAACCCGCATGTGGAGCATTCGTTTGTGTGGGATGCTCTACCAGGTTCATTCCTAGATAATGCACTAAAGGGCACTAAGCATAGAGTGTGAAAACTGAGTTTCCTTGAGAGCTGCTTGGAAGCCTGATGGTGTGTGAAGTTAGTGAGCCAAATGGAGTTGTTCTCCCACAAGAACCACTCGGCTGATCCTTCTTCAATATGCCCTTCACCAACATGCAGTGTTTCCTTGATTGAATTAGCTCTCACACCAATATTTGCGTCTAGAGCCATTGCATTGAGGGCTATCTGAAAACGGCAGTGGCGCTGAAGTTGCCTGAGAATGTGGAGTTGGTGGCATGTGAAACCCGCATGTGGAGCATTCGTTTGTGTGGGATGCTCACCAAGCTTCATTTCAGTCCTTGGCACTCAAAGGGCACTAAGCATAGAGTGTGAAAACTGAGTTTCCTTGAGAGCTGCTTAGAAGCCTGATGGTGTGTGAAGTTAGTGAGCCAAATAGAGTTGTTCTCCCACAAGAACCACTGGGCTAATCCTTCTTCAATATGCCCTTCACCAACATGCAGTGTTTCCTTGATTGAATTAGCTCTCACACCAATACTTGCGTCTACAGCCTTTGCATTGAGGGCTCTCTGAAAACGGCTTTGGCGCTGAAGTTGCCTGTGAATGTGGAGTTGGTGGCATGTGAAATCCGCATGTGGAGCATTCGTTTGTGTGGGATGCTCACCAAGCTTCATTTCAGTCCAAGGCACTCAAAGGGCACTAAGCATAGAGTGTGCAAACTAAGTTTCCTTGAGAGCTACTTGGAAGCCTGATGGTGTGTGAAGTTAGTGAGCCAAATGGAGTTGTTCTCCCACAAGAACCACTCGGCTGATCCTTCTTCAATATGCCCTTCACCAACATGCAGTGTTTCCTTGATTGAATTAGCTCTCACACCAATATTTGCGTCTGGAGCCTTTGCATTGAGGGTTATCTGGAAACGGCTGTGGCGCTGAAGTTGCCTGAGAATGTGGAGTTGGTGGCATGTGAAACCCGCATGTGGAGCATTCGTTTGTGTGGGATGCTCTACCAGGTTCATTCCTAGACCTAGGCACTCAAAGGGCACTAAGCATAGAGTGTGAAAACTGAGTTTCCTTGAGAGCTGCTTGGAAGCCTGATGGTGTGTGAAGTTAGTGAGCCAAATGGAGTTGTTCTCCCACAAGAGCCACTAGGCTGATCCGTCTTCAATATGCCCTTCACCAACATGCAGTGTTGCCTTGATTCAATTAGCTCTCCCACCAATATTTGCGTCTAGAGCCTTTGCATTGAGGGTTATCTGGAAACGGCTGTGGCGCTGAAGTTGCCTGAGAATGTGGAGTTGGTGGCATGAGAAACCCGCATGTGGAGCATTCGTTTGTATGGGATGCTCTACCAGGTTCAATCCTAGACAATGCACTAAAGGGCACAAAGTATAGAGTGTGAAAACTGAGTTTCCTTGAGAGCTGCTTGGAAGCCTGATGGTGTGTGAAGTTAGTAAGCCAAATGGAGTTGTTCTCCCACAAGAACCACTCGGCTGATCCTTCTTCAATATGCCCTTCACCAACATGCAGTGTTTCCTTGATTGAATTAGCTCTCACACCAATATTTGCGTCTAGAGCCTTTGCATTGAGGGCTATCTGAAAACGGCTGTGGCGCTGAAGTTGCCTGAGAATGTGGAGTTGGTGGCATGTGAAACCCGCATGTGGAGCATTTGTTTGTGTGGGATGCTCTACCAGGTTCATTCCTAGATAATGCACTAAAGGGCACTAAGCATAGAGTGTGAAAACTGAGTTTCCTTGAGAGCTGCTTGGAAGCCTGATGGTGTGTGAAGTTAGTGAGCCAAATGGAGTTGTTGTCCCACAAGAATCACTCGGCTGATCCTTCTTCAATATGCCCTTCACCAACATGCAGTGTTTCCTTGATTGAATTAGCTCTCACACAATATTTGCGTCCAGAGCCTTTGCATTGAGGGCTATCTGAAAACGGCTGTGGCGCTGAAGTTGCCTGTGAATGTGGAGTTGGTGGCATGTGAAACCCGCATGTGGAGCATTTCGATTGTCTGGGATGCTCTACAAGCTTCATTTCAGTCCTAGGCACTCAAAGGGCACTAAGCATAGAGTGTGAAAACTGAGTTTCCTTGAGAGCTGCTTGGAAGCCTGATGGTGTGTGAAGTTAGTGAGCAAATGGAGTTGTTCTCCCACAAGAACCACTGGGCTGATCCTTCTTCAATATGCCCTTCACCAACATGCAGTGTTTCCTTGATTGAATTAGCTCTCACACCAATATTTGCGTCTAGAGCCTTTGCATTGAGGGCTATCTGAAAACGGCTGCGTCGCTGAAGTTGCCTGAGAATGGGGAGTTGGTGGCATGTGAAGCCCGCATGTGGAGCATTCGTTTGTGTGGGATGCTCTACCAGGTTCATTCCTAGATAATGCACTAAAGGGCACTACGCATAGAGTGTGAAAACTGAGTTTCCTTGAGAGCTGCTTGAAGCCTGATGGTGTGTGAAGTTAGTGAGCCAAATGGAGTTGTTCTCCCACAAGAACCATTCGGCTGCTCTTTCTTCATTATGCCCTTCACCAACATGCAGTGTTTTCTTGATTGAATTAGCTCTCACACCAATATTTGTGTCTAGATCCTTTGCATTGAGGGCTATCTGAAAATGGCTGTGGCGCTGAAGTTGCCTGTGAATGTGGAGTTGGTGGCATGTGAAACCCGCATGTGGAGTATTCGTTTGTGTGGGATGCTCACCAAGCTTCATTTCAGTCCTTGGCACTCAAAGGGCACTAAGCATAGAGTGTGAAAACTGAGTTTCCTTGAGAGCTGCTTGGAAGCCTGATGGTGTGTGAAGTTAGTGAGCCAAATGGAGTTGTTCTCCCACAAGAACCACTCGGCTGATCCTTCTTCAATATGCCCTTCACCAACATGTAGTGTTTCCTTGATTGAATTAGCTCTCACACCAATATTTGCGTCTAGAGCCTTTGCATTGAGGGCTATCTGAAAACGGCTTTGGCGCTGAAGTTGCCTGAGAATGTGGAGTTGGTGGCATGTGAAAGCCGCATGTGGAGCATTCTTTTGTGTGGGATGCTCTACCAGGTTCATTCCTAGAGAATGCACTCAAAGAGCACTAAGCATAGAGTGTGAAACCTGAGTTTCCTTGAGAGCTGCTTGGAAGCCTGATGGTGTGTGAAGTTAGTGAGCCAAATGGAGTTGTTCTCCCGCAAGAACCACTCGGCTGAACCTTCTTCAATATGCCCTTCACCAACATGCAGTGTTTCCTTGATTGAATTAGCTCTCACAGCAATATTTGCGTCTGGAGCCTTTGCATTGAGGGCTATCTGGAAACGGCTGTGGCGCAGAAGTTGCCTGAGAATGTGGAGTTGGTGGCATGTGGAACCCGCATGTGGAGCATTCGTTTGTGTGGATGTTCTACCAGGTTCATTCCTAGATAATGCACTCAAAGGGCACTAAGCATAGAGTGTGAAAACTGAGTTTCCTTGAGAGCTGCTTAGAAGCCTGATGGTGTGTGAAGTTAGTGAGCCAAATGGAGTTGTTCTCCCACAAGAACCACTAGGCTGATCCTTCTTCAATATGCCCTTCACCAACATGCAGTGTTTCCTTGATTGAATTAGCTCTCACACCAATATTTGCGTCTAGAGCCTTTGCATTGAGGGTTATCTGGAAACGGCTGTGGCGCTGAAGTTGCCTGAGAATGTGGAGTTGGTGGCATGAGAAACCCGCATGTGGAGCTTTCGTTTGTATGGGATGCTCTACAGGTTCAATCCTAGACAATGCACTAAAGGGCACAAAGTATAGAGTATGAAAACTGAGTTTCCTTGAGAGCTGCTTGGAAGCCTGATGGTGTGTGAAGTTAGTGAGCCAAATGGAGTTGTTCTCCCACAAGAACCACTCGGCTGATCCTTCTTCAATATGCCCTTCACCAACATGCAGTGTTTCCTTGATTGAATTAGCTCTCACACCAATATTTGCGTCTAGAGCCTTTGCATTGAGGGCTATCTGAAAACGGCTGTGGCGCTGAAGTTGCCTGAGAATGTGGAGTTGGTGGCATGTGAAACCCGCATGTGGAGCATTCGATTGTCTGGGATGCTCTACCAAGCTTCATTTCAGTCCTAGGCACTCAAAGGGCACTAAGCATAGAGTGTGAAAACTGAGTTTCCTTGAGAGCTGCTTGGAAGCCTGATGGTGTGTGAAGTTAGTGAGCCAAATGGAGTTGTTCTTCCAGAAGAAACACTCGGCTGCTCTTTCTTCAATATGCCCTTCACCAACATGCAGTGTTTCCTTGATTGAATTAGCTCTCACACCAATATTTGCGTCTAGAGCCTTTGCATTGCGGGTTATCTGGAAACGGCTGTGGCGCTGAAGTTGCCTGAGAATGTGGAGTTGGTGGCATGAGAAACCCGCATGTGGAGCATTCGTTTGTGTAGGATGCTCTACCAGGTTCAATCCTAGACAATGCACTAAAGTGCACAAAGTATAGAGTGTGAAAACTGAGTTTCCTTGAGAGCTGCTTGGAAGCCTGATGGTGTGTGAAGTTAGTGAGCCAAATGAGTTGTTCTCCCACAAGAACCACTCGCTGATCCTTCTTCAATATGCCCTTCACCAACATGCAGTGTTTCCTTGATTGAATTAGCTCTCACACCAATATTTGCGTCTAGAGCCTTTGCATTGAGGGCTATCGGGAAACGGCTGTGGCGCTGAAGTTGCCTGAGAATGTGGAGTTGGTGGCATGTGAAACCCGCATGTGGAGCATTCGTTTGTGTGGGATGCTCTACCAGGTTCATTCCTAGATAATGCACTAAAGGGCACTAAGCATAGAGTGTGAAAACTGAGTTTCCTTGAGAGCTGCTTGGAAGCCTGATGGTGTGTGAAGTTAGTGAGCCAAATGGAGTTGTTCTCCCACAATAACCACTCGGCTAATCCTTCTTCAATATGCCCTTCACCAACATGCAGTGTTTCCTTGATTGAATTAGCTCTCAGACCAATACTTGCGTCTAGAGCCTTTGCATTGAGGGCTATCTCAAAACGGCTGTGGCGCTGAAGTTGCCTGAGAATGTGGAGTTGGTGGCATGTGAAACCCGCTTGTGGAGTATTCGTTTGTGTGGGATGCCTCACCAAGCTTCATTTCAGTCCTTGGCACTCAAAGGGCACTAAGCATAGAGTGTGAAAACTGAGTTTCCTTGAGAGCTGCTTGGAAGCCTGATGGTGTGTGAAGTTAGTGAGCCAAATGGAGTTGTTCTCCCACAAGAACCACTCGGCTGATCCTTCTTCAATATGCCTTCACCAACATGCAGTGTTTCCTTGATTGAATTAGCTCTCACACCAATATTTGCGTCTAGAGCCTTTGCATTGAGGGCTATCTGAAAACGGCTGTGGCACTGAAGTTGCCTGAGAATGTGGAGTTGGTGGCATGTGAAACCCGCATGTGGAGCATTCGTTTGTGTGGGATGTTCTACCAGGTTCATTCCTAGAGAATGCACTCAAAGGGCACTAAGCATAGAGTGTGAAAACTGAATTTCCTTGAGAGCTGCTTGGAAGCCTGATGGTGTGTGAAGTGAGTGAGCCAAATGGAGTTGTTCTCCCACAAGAACCACTCGGCTGATCCTTCTTCAATATGCCCTTCACCAACATGCAGTGTTTCCTTGATTGAATTAGCTCTCACACTAATATTTGCGTCTAGAGCCTTTGCATTGAGGGCTATCTGAAAACGGCTGTGGCGCTGAAGTTGCCTGTGAATGTGGAGTTGGTGGCATGTGAAACCCGCATGTGGAGCATTTGTTTTTGTGGGATGCTCACCAAGTTTCATTTCAGTTGTAGCCACTCAAAGGGCAGTAAGCATAGAGTGTGAAAACTGAGTTTTCTTGAGAGCTGCTTGGAAGCCTGATGGTGTGTGAAGTTAGTGAGCCAAATGGAGTTGTTCTCCCACAAGAACCACTCGGCTGATCCTTCTTCAATATGCCCTTCACCAACATGCAGTGTTTCCTTGATTGAATTAGCTCTCACACCAATATTTGCGTCTAGAGCCTTTGCATTGAGGCTATCTGAAAACGGCTGTGGCGCTGAAGTTGCCTGAGAATGTGGAGTTGTGGCATGTGAAACCCGCATGTGGAGCATTCGATTGTCTGGGATGCTCTACCAAGCTTCATTTCAGTCCTAGGCACTCAAAGGGCACTAAGCCTAGAGTGTGAAAACTGAGTTTCCTTGAGAGTTCCTCTGAAGCCTGATGGTGTGTGAAGTTAGTGAGCCAAATGGAGTTGTTCTCCCACAAGAACCACTCGGCTGATCCTTCTTCAATATGCCCTTCACCAACATGCAGTGTTTCCTTGATTGAATTAGCTCTCACACCAATATTTGCGTCTAGAGCCTTTGCATTGAGGGCTATCTGAAAACGGCTGTGGCACTGAAGTTGCCTGAGAATGTGGAGTTGGTGGCATGTGAAACCCGCATGTGGAGCATTCGTTGTGTGGGATGCTCTACCAGGTTCATTCCTAGATAATGCACTCAAAGGGCACTAAGCATAGAGTGTGAAAACTGAGTTTCCTTGAGAGCTGCTTGGAAGCCTGATGGTGTGTGAAGTTAGTGAGCCAAATGGAGTTGTTCTCCCACAAGAACCACTCAGCTGCTCTTTCTTCAATATGCCCTTCACCAACATGCAGTGTTTCCTTGATTGAATTAGCTCTCACACCAATATTTGCGTCTAGAGCCTTTGCATTGAGGGCTATCTGAAAACGGCTGTGGCGCTGAAGTTGCCTGTGAATGTGGAGTTGGTGGCATGTGAAACCCGCATGTGGAGCATTCATTTGTGTGGGATGCTCTACCAGGTTCATTCCTAGATAATGCACTCAAAGGGCACTAAGCATAGAGTGTGAAAACTGAGTTTCCTTGTGAGCTGCTTGGAAGCCTGATGGTGTGTGAAGTTAGTGAGCCAAATGAGTTGTTCTCCACAAGAACCACTCGCTGATCCTTCTCTGATCCTTCTTCAATATGCCCTTCACCAACATGAAATGTTTCCTTGATTGAATTAGCTCTCACACCAATATTTGCGTCTAGAGCCTTTGCATTGCGGGTTATCTGGAAACGGCTGTGGCGCTGAAGTTGCCTGAGAATGTGGAGTTGGTGGCATGAGAAACCCGCATGTGGAGCATTCGTTGTGTAGGATGCTCTACCAGGTTCAATCCTAGACAATGCACTAAAGTGCACAAAGTATAGAGTGTGAAAACTGAGTTTCCTTGAGAGCTGCTTGGAAGCCTGATGGTGTGTGAAGTTAGTGAGCCAAATGGAGTTGTTCTCCCACAAGAACCACTCGGCTGATCCTTCTTCAATATGCCCTTCACCAACATGCAGTGTTTCCTTGATTGAATTAGCTCTCACACCAATATTTGCGTCTAGAGCCTTTGCATTGAGGGCTATCGGAAACGGCTGTGGCGCTGAAGTTGCCTGAGAATGTGGAGTTGGTGGCATGTGAAACCCGCATGTGGAGCATTCGTTTGTGTGGGATGCTCTACCAGGTTCATTCCTAGATAATGCACTAAAGGGCACTAAGCATAGAGTGTGAAAACTGAGTTTCCTTGAGAGCTGCTTGGAAGCCTGATGGTGTGTGAAGTTAGTGAGCCAAATGGAGTTGTTCTCCCACAATAACCACTCGGCTAATCCTTCTTCAATATGCCCTTCACCAACATGCAGTGTTTCCTTGATTGAATTAGCCCTCAGACCAATACTTGCGTCTAGAGCCTTTGCATTGAGGGCTATCTCAAAACGGCTGTGGCGCTGAAGTTGCCTGAGAATGTGGAGTTGGTGGCATGTGAAACCCGCTTGTGGAGTATTCGTTTGTGTGGGATGCTCACCAAGCTTCATTTCAGTCCTTGGCACTCAAAGGGCACTAAGCATAGAGTGTGAAAACTGAGTTTCCTTGAGAGCTGCTTGGAAGCCTGATGGTGTGTGAAGTTAGTGAGCCAAATGGAGTTGTTCTCCACAAGAACCACTCGGCTGATCCTTCTTCAATATGCCCCTTCACCAACATGCAGTGTTTCCTTGATTGAATTAGCTCTCACACCAATATTTGCGTCTAGAGCCTTTGCATTGAGGGCTATCTGAAAACGGCTGTGGCACTGAAGTTGCCTGAGAATGTGGAGTTGGTGGCATGTGAAACCCGCATGTGGAGCATTCGTTTGTGTGGGATGTTCTACCAGGTTCATTCCTAGAGAATGCACTCAAAGGGCACTAAGCATAGAGTGTGAAACTGAATTTCCTTGAGAGCTGCTTGGAAGCCTGATGGTGTGTGAAGTGAGTGAGCCAAATGGAGTTGTTCTCCCACAAGAACCACTCAGCAGCTCTTTCTTCAATATGCCCTTCACCAACATGCAGTGTTTCCTTGATTGAATTAGCTCTCACACCAATATTTGCGTCTAGAGCCTTTGCATTGAGGGCTATCTGAAAACGGCTGTGGCGCTGAAGTTGCCTGTGAATGTGGAGTTGGTGGCATGTGAAACCGCATGTGGAGCATTTGTTTTGTGGGATGCTCACCAAGTTTCATTTCAGTTGTAGCCACTCAAAGGGCAGTAAGCATAGAGTGTGAAAACTGAGTTTTCTTGAGAGCTGCTTGGAAGCCTGATGGTGTGTGAAGTTAGTGAGCCAAATGGAGTTGTTTCTCCCACAAGAACCACTCGGCTGATCCTTCTTCAATATGCCCTTCACCAACATGCAGTGTTTCCTTGATTGAATTAGCTCTCACACCAATATTTGCGTCTAGAGCCTTTGCATTGAGGGCTATCTGAAAACGGCTGTGGCGCTGAAGTTGCCTGAGAATGTGGAGTTGGTGGCATGTGAAACCCGCATGTGGAGCATTCGATTGTCTGGGATGCTCTACCAAGCTTCATTTCAGTCCTAGGCACTCAAAGGGCACTAAGCATAGAGTGTGAAAACTGAGTTTCCTTGAGAGTTCCTCTGAAGCCTGATGGTGTGTGAAGTTAGTGAGCCAAATGGAGTTGTTCTCCCACAAGAACCACTCGGCTGATCCTTCTTCAATATGCCCTTCACCAACATGCAGTGTTTCCTTGATTGAATTAGCTCTCACACCAATATTTGCGTCTGGAGAATTTGCATTGAGGGCTATCTGAAAACGGCTGTGGCACTGAAGTTGCCTGAGAATGTGAGTTGGTGGCATGTGAAACCCGCATGTGGAGCATTCGTTTGTGTGGGATGCTCTACCAGGTTCATTCCTAGATAATGCACTCAAAGGGCACTAAGCATAGAGTGTGAAAACTGAGTTTCCTTGAGAGCTGCTTGGAAGCCTGATGGTGTGTGAAGTTAGTGAGCCAAATGGAGTTGTTCTCCCACAAGAACCACTCAGCTGCTCTTTCTTCAATATGCCCTTCACCAACATGCAGTGGTTTCCTTGATTGAATTAGCTCTCACACCAATATTTGCGTCTAGAGCCTTTGCATTGAGGGCTATCTGAAAACGGCTGTGGCGCTGAAGTTGCCTGTGAATGTGGAGTTGGTGGCATGTGAAACCCGCATGTGGAGCATTCATTTGTGTGGGATGCTCTACCAGGTTCATTCCTAGATAATGCACTCAAAGGGCACTAAGCATAGAGTGTGAAAACTGAGTTTCCTTGTGAGCTGCTTGGAAGCCTGATGGTGTGTGAAGTTAGTGAGCCAAATGGAGTTGTTCTCCCACAAGAACCACTCGGCTGATCCTTCTTCAATATGCCCTTCACCAACATGAAATGTTTCCTTGATTGAATTTGCTATCACACCAATATTTGCGTCTAGAGCCTTTGCATTGAGGGCTATCTGAAAACGGCTGTGGCGCTGAAGTTGCCTGAGAATGTGGAGTTGGTGTCATGTGAAACCCGTATGTGGAGCATTCGTTTGTGTGGGATGCTCTACTAGCTTCTGTTCAGTCCTAGGCACTCAAAGGGCACTAAGCATAGAGTGTGAAAACTGAGTTTCCTGAGAGCTGCTTGGAAGCCTGATGGTGTGTGAAGTTAGTGAGCCAAATGGAGTTGTTCTCCCACAAGAACCACTCGGCTGATCCTTCTTCAATATGCCCTTCACCAACATGCAGTGTTTCCTTGATTGAATTAGCTCTCACACCAATATTTGCGTCTAGAGCCTTTGCATTGAGGGCTAACTGAAAACGGCTGTGGCGCTGAAGTTGCCTGAGAATGTGGAATTGGTGGCATGTGAAACCCGCATGTGGAGCATTCGCTTGTGTGGGATGCTCTAACAGGTTCATTCCTAGATAATGCACTCAAAGGGCACTAAGCATAGAGTGTGAAAACTGAGTTTCCTTGAGAGCTGCTTGGAAGCCTGATGGTGTGTGAAGTTAGTGAGCCAAATGGAGTTGTTCTCCCACAAGAACCACTCGGCTGATCCTTCTTCAATATGCCCTTCACCAACATGAAATGTTTCCTTGATTGAATTTGCTATCACACCATATTTGCGTCTAGAGCCTTTGCATTGAGGGCTATCTGAAAACGGCTGTGGCGCTGAAGTTGCCTGAGAATGTGGAGTTGGTGGCATGTGAAACCCGCATGTGGAGCATTCGTTTGTGTGGGATGCTCTACCAGCTTCATTTCAATCCTAGGCACTCAAAGGGCACTAAGCCTAGAGTGTGAAAACTGAGTTTCCTTGGGAGCTGCTTGGAAGCCTGATGGTGTGAGAAGTTAGTGAGCCAAATGGAGTTGTTCTCCCACAAGAACCACTCGGCTGATCCTTCTTCAATATGCCCTTCACCAACATGCAGTGTTTCCTTGATTGAATTAGCTCTCACACCAATATTTGCGTCTAGAGCCTTTGCATTGAGGGCTAACTGAAAACGGCTTGTGGCGCTGAAGTTGCCTGAGAATGTGGAATTGGTGGCATGTGAAACCCGCATGTGGAGCATTCGCTTGTGTGGGATGCTCTACCAGGTTCATTCCTAGATAATGCACTCAAAGGGCACTAAGCATAGAGTGTGAAAACCCAGTTTCCTTGAGAGCTGCTTGGAAGCCTGATGGTGTGTGAAGTTAGTGAGCCAAATGGAGTTGTTCTCCCACAAGAACCACTCGGCTGATCCTTCTTCAATATGCCCTTCACCAACATGCAGTGTTTCCTTGATTGAATTAGCTCTCACACCAATATTTGCGTCTAGAGCCTTTGCATTGAGGGCTATCTGAAAACGGCTGTGGCGCTGAAGGTGCTTGTGAATATGGAGTCTTTGGCAGGTGAAACCCGCATGTGGAGCATTCGTTTGTGTGGGATGCTCACCAAGCTTCATTTCAGTCCTAGGCACTCAAAGGGCAGTAAGCATAGAGTGTGAAAACCGAGTTTCCTTGAGAGCTGCTTGGAAGACTGATGGTGTGTGAAGTTAGTGAGCCAAATGGAGTTGTTCTCCCACAAGAACCACTCGGCTGATCATTCTTCAATATGCCCTTCACCAACATGCAGTGTTTCCTTGATTGAATTAGCTCTCACACCAATATTTGCGTCTAGAGCCTTTGCATTGAGGGTTATCTGGAAACGGCTGTGGCGCTGAAGTTGGCTGAGAATGTGGAGTTGGTGGCATGTGAAACTCACATGTGCAGCATTCGTTTGTGTGGGATGCTCTACCAGGTTCATTCCTAGATAATGCACTCAAAGGGCACTAAGCATAGAGTGTGAAAACTGAGTTTCCTTGAGAGGTGCTTGGAAGCCTGATGGTGTGTGAAGTTAGTGAGCCAAATGGAGTTGTTGTCCCACAAGAATCACTCGGCTGATCCTTCTTCAATATGCCTTTCACCAACATGCAGTGTTTCCTTGATTGAATTAGCTCTTACACCAATATTTGCGTCTAGAGCCTTTGCATTGAGGGCTATCTGAAAACGACTGTGGCGCTGAAGTTGCCTGAGAATGTGGAGTTGGTGGCATGTGAAACCCGCATGTGGAGCATTCGTTTGTGTGGGATGCTCTACCAGCTTCATTTCAGTCCTATTCACTCAAAGGGCACTAAGCATAGAGTGTGAAAACTGAGTTTCCTTGAGAGCTGCTTGGAAGCCTGATGGTGTTTGAAGTTAGTGAGCCAAATGGAGTTGTTCTCCCACAAGAACCACTCGGCTGATCCTTCTTCAATAAACCCTTCACCAACATGCAGTGTTTCCTTGATTGAATTAGCTCTCGCACCAATATTTGCGTCTAGAGCCTTTGCATTGAGGGCTCTCTGAAAACGGCTGTGGCGCAGAAGTTGCAAGAGACTGTGAAGTTTTTAACATGTGAAACCCGCATGTGGAGCATTCGTTTGTGTGGGATGCTCACCAAGTTTCATTTCAGTTGTAGGCACTCAAAGGGCAGTAAGCATAGAGTGTGAAAACAGAGTTTCCTTGGGAGCTGCTTGGAAGCCTGATGGTGTGTGAAGTTAGTGAGCCAAATGGAGTTGTTCTCCCACAAGAACCACTCGGCTGATCCTTCTTCAATATGCCCTTCACCAACATGCAGTGTTTCCTTGATTGAATTAGCTCTCACACCAATATTTGCGTCTAGAGCCTTTGCATTGAGGGCTATCTGAAAACGGCTGTGGCGCTGAAGTTGCCTGAGAAGTGGAGTTGGTGGCATGTGAAACCCGCATGTGGAGCATTCGTTTGTGTGGGATGCTCACCAAGCTTCATTACAGTCCAAGGCACTCAAAGGGCACTAAGCATAGAGTGTGAAAACTGAGTTTCCTTGAGAGCTGCTTGGAAGCCTGATGGTGTGTGAAGTTACTGAGCCAAATGGAGTTGTTCTCCCACAAGAACCACTCGGCTGATCCTTCTTCAATATGCCCTTCACCAACATGCAGTGTTTCCTTCATTGAAATAGCTCTCACACCAATATTTGTGTCTAGAGCCTTTGCATTGAGGGCTATCTGAAAACGGCTGTGCGCTGAAGTTGCCTGTGAATGTGGAGTTGGTGCATGTGAAACCCGCATGTGGAGCATTCGTTTGTGTGGGATGCTCACCAAGCTTCATTTCAGTCCTAGGCACTCAAAGGGCACTAAGCATAGAGTGTGAAAACTGAGTTTCCTTGAAGAGCTGCTTGGAAGCCTGATGGTGTGTGAAGTTAGTGAGCCAAATGGAGTTGTTCTCCCACAAGAACCACTCGGCTGATCCTTCTTCAATATGCCCTTCACCAACATGCAGTGTTTCCTTGATTGAAATAGCTCTCACACCAATATTTGCGTCTAGAGCCTTTGCATTGAGGGCTATCTGAAAACGGCTGTGGCGCTGAAGTTGCCTGAGAATGTGGAGTTGGTGGCATGTGAAACCCGCATGTGGAGCATTCATTTGTGTGGGATGCTCTACCAGGTTCATTCCTAGACAATGCACTAAAGGCACTAAGCATAGAGTGTGAAAACCCAGTTTCCTTGAGAGCTGCTTGGAAGCCTGATGGTGTGTGAAGTTAGTGAGCCAAATGGAGTTGTTCTCCCACAAGAACCACTCGGCTGATCCTTCTTCAATATGCCCTTCACCAACATGCAGTGTTTCCTTGATTGAATTAGCTCTCACACCAATATTTGCGTCTAGAGCCTTTGCATTGAGGGCTATCTGAAAACGGCTGTGGCGTTGAAGTTGCAAGAGAATGTGAAGTTTTTAACATGTGAAACCCGCATGTGGAGCATTCGTTTTGTGGGATGCTCACCAAGCTTCATTTCAGTCCAAGGCACTCAAAGGGCACTAAGCATAGAGTGTGAAAACAGAGTTTCCTTGAGAGCTGCTTGGAAGCCTGATGGTGTGTGAAGTTAGTGAGCCAAATGGAGTTGTTCTCCCAGAAGAACCACTCGGCTGATCCTTCTTCAATATGCCCTTCACCAACATGCAGTGTTTCCTTGATTGAATTAGCTCTCACACCACTATTTGCGTCTAGAGCCTTTGCATTGAGGGCTATCTGAAAACGGCTGTGGCGCTGAAGTTGCCTGAGAATGTGGAGTTGGTGGCATGTGAAACCCGCATGTGGAGCATTCTATTTTCTGGGATGCTCACCAAGCTTCATTTCAGTCCAAGGCACTCAAAGGGCACTAAGCATAGAGTGTGAAAACTGAGTTTCCTTGAGAGCTGCTTGGAAGCCTGATGGTGTGTGAAGTTAATGAGCCAAATGGAGTTGTTCTCCCACAAGAACCACTCGGCTGATCCTTCTTCAATATGCCCTTCACCAACATGCAGTGTTTCCTTGATTGAATTAGCTCTCACAGCAATATTTGGGTCTAGAGCCTTTGCATTGAGGGCTATCTGAAAACGGCTGTGGCGCTGAAGTTGCCTGAGAATGTGGAGTTGGTGGCATGTGAAACCCGCATGTGGAGCATTCGTTTGTGTGGGATGCTCTACCAGGTTCATTCCTAGATAATGCACTCAAAGGGCACTAAGCATAGAGTGTGAAAACTGAGTTTCCTTGAGAGCTGCTTGGAAGCCTGATGGTGTGTGAAGTTAGTGAGCCAAATGGAGTTGTTCTCCCACAAGAACCACTCGGCTGATCCTTCTTCAATATGCACTTCACCAACATGCAGTGTTTCCTTGATTGAATTAGCTCTCACACCAATACTTGCGTCTAGAGCCTTTGCATTGAGGGCTATCTGAAAACGGCTGTGGCGCTGAAGTTGCCTGAGAATGTGGAGTTGGTGGCAAGTGAAACCCGCATGTGGAGCATTCGTTTGTGTGGGATGCTCTACCAGGTTCATTCCTAGATAATGCACTCAAAGGGCACTAAGCATAGAGTGTGAAAACTGAGTTTCCTTGAGAGCTGCTTAGAAGCCTGATGTTGTGTGAAGTTAGTGAGCCAAATGGAGTTGTTCTCCCACAAGAACCACTAGGCTGATCCTTCTTCAATATGCCCTTCACCAACATGCAGTGTTTCCTTGATTGAATTAGCTCTCACACCAATATTTGCGTCTAGAGCCTTTGCATTGAGGGCTATCTGAAAACGGCTGTGGCGCTCAAGTTGCCTGAGAATGTGGAGTTGGTGGCATGTGAAACCCGCATGTGGAGCATTCGTTTGTGTCGGATGCTCTACCAGCTTCATTTCAGTCCTAGGCACTCAAAGGGCACTAAGCATAGAGTGTGAAAACTGAGTTTCCTTGAGTGCTGCTTGGAAGCCTGATGGTGTGTGAAGTTAGTGAGCCAAATGGAGTTGTTCTCCCACAAGAACCACTCGGCTGATCCTTCTTCAATATGCCCTTCACCAACATGCAGTGTTCCTTGATTGAATTAGCTCTCACACCAATATTTGCGTCTAGAGCCTTTGCATTGAGGGCTATCTGAAAACGGCTGTGGCGCTGAAGTTGCAAGAGAATGTGAAGTTTTTAACATGTGAAACCCGCATGTGGAGCATTCGTTTGTGTGGGATGCTCACCAAGTTTCATTTCAGTTGTAGGCACTCAAAGGGCACTAAGCATAGAGTGTGAAAACTGAGTTTCCTTGAGAGCTGCTTGGAAGCCTGATGGTGTGTGAAGTTAGTGAGCCAAATGGAGTTGTTCTCCCACAAGAACCACTCGGCTGATCCTTCTTCAATATGCCCTTCACCAACATGCAGTGTTTCCTTGATTGAATTAGCTCTCACACCAATATTTGCGTCTAGAGCCTTTGCATTGAGGGCTAACTGAAAAACGGCTGTGGCGCTGAAGTTGCCTGAGAATGTGGAATTGGTGGCATGTGAAACCCGCATGTGGAGCATTCGCTTGTGTGGGATGCTCTAACAGGTTCATTCCTAGATAATGCACTCAAAGGGCACTAAGCATAGAGTGTGAAAACTGAGTTTCCTTGAGAGCTGCTTGGAAGCCTGATGGTGTGTGAAGTTAGTGAGCCAAATGGAGTTGTTCTCCCACAAGAACCACTCGGCTGATCCTTCTTCAATATGCCCTTCACCAACATGAAATGTTTCCTTGATTGAATTTGCTATCACACCATATTTGCGTCTAGAGCCTTTGCATTGAGGGCTATCTGAAAACGGCTGTGGCGCTGAAGTTGCCTGAGAATGTGGAGTTGGTGGCATGTGAAACCCGCATGTGGAGCATTCGTTTGTGTGGGATGCTCTACCAGCTTCATTTCAATCCTAGGCACTCAAAGGGCACTAAGCCTAGAGTGTGAAAACTGAGTTTCCTTGGGAGCTGCTTGGAAGCCTGATGGTGTGAGAAGTTAGTGAGCCAAATGGAGTTGTTCTCCCACAAGAACCACTCGGCTGATCCTTCTTCAATATGCCCTTCACCAACATGCAGTGTTTCCTTGATTGAATTAGCTCTCACACCAATATTTGCGTCTAGAGCCTTTGCATTGAGGGCTAACTGAAAACGGCTGTGGCGCTGAAGTTGCCTGAGAATGTGGAATTGGTGGCATGTGAAACCCGCATGTGGAGCATTCGCTTGTGTGGGATGCTCTACCAGGTTCATTCCTAGATAATGCACTCAAAGGGCACTAAGCATAGAGTGTGAAAACCCAGTTTCCTTGAGAGCTGCTTGGAAGCCTGATGGTGTGTGAAGTTAGTGAGCCAAATGGAGTTGTTCTCCCACAAGAACCACTCGGCTGATCCTTCTTCAATATGCCCTTCACCAACATGCAGTGTTTCCTTGATTGAATTAGCTCTCACACCAATATTTGCGTCTAGAGCCTTTGCATTGAGGGCTATCTGAAAACGGCTGTGGCGCTGAAGGTGCTTGTGAATATGGAGTCTTTGGCAGGTGAAACCCGCATGTGGAGCATTCGTTTGTGTGGGATGCTCACCAAGCTTCATTTCAGTCCTAGGCACTCAAAGGGCAGTAAGCATAGAGTGTGAAAACCGAGTTTCCTTGAGAGCTGCTTGGAAGACTGATGGTGTGTGAAGTTAGTGAGCCAAATGGAGTTGTTCTCCCACAAGAACCACTCGGCTGATCATTCTTCAATATGCCCTTCACCAACATGCAGTGTTTCCTTGATTGAATTAGCTCTCACAACCAATATTTGCGTCTAGAGCCTTTGCATTGAGGGTTATCTGGAAACGGCTGTGGCGCTGAAGTTGGCTGAGAATGTGGAGTTGGTGGCATGTTGAAACTCACATGTGCAGCATTCGTTTGTGTGGATGCTCTACCA
>NW_026700821.1:0-44582 GCF_030435755.1 Ochotona princeps | reverse complement strand
CCCACGCGATTTTGCAAAGGCGTCCCGGTGAGACACCACCGACCGGCCACCGACTTTCAGTTCATAAACAAGCGCCGACGTCTGCCTGCCTCCTCCTGTTTCTTTGTTTGCTGATGACTTCTCTAACTCTTCATACAACCTTCCATCTGCCGAAGTTGTCCCCTTGAGTGCAACAGCACCACCACTACCACCATCACCACTCAGCGCTGCCGTAGTTGTTCCTGCTGCTGAAGAAAATGACACTTCTTCTTCTCCTCCTCCTCCTCCTTCTCCTGCTGCTGTTGCGGCTGCTGCTGTTGGTGTCTGCTGAGGCTTGTCAGTACTCTTCGCGCCAGCGTTCTTTTCTTCAAGTGTGTGTACGACGTCCGCTGCTTCATTTGTTTTCCCACCGTGTGTGTATTCTCCTTCTTGTCCTTCTTCTTCACCGTGGAGAAACTTCTTATCTTCTTGCTGTTTTTCATCTTCGTTTTGTTCTCTACGTGTCACCAGTTGCTTACCGTACTATTACCATCACTACTATTAGCACAATTACTGTTGCTGCAACTACTGCTGGTGCTGGAGTCAGTGCAAACGCTGTCATAGTTCCGTTCGAAGGTGACTCTGTCCTGCAAACAAGTCTTGCAGTACGTAATGCAAAGACTGCTTGCGCGGTGCTACTAGAACGACTTTTGATCCTGTGAGCTTCATCGATAACCAGTCTCTGCCATACGATCGTATGCAAAACACTTCTCTTCATGAGTATGCCGAGTGTGATTGCATCTTCTTCTTCCTCTTCTTCAACAGCGTTTGCACATTTGTCCATCTCTTCGTCTTCTTCATGGTTTTCTCTCTCGCTCCTCCTTCTTGGGGTGTGGGCGACATCGTTACTACAACCGCTCTGTCTCTATGCTGCTGAAGCCCTTCTTCACTATTGTCACCCGGTGGAAAACTTATCGTCTCTTCAAGCCGTCGTGGACAAGCTTTCCTCTGCTTTTCGCTCGTTTCCACTCCTCTTCTTCTCTTTCCCACTAGTTAGGTTGCTCTTGTTCTGCTCTTCCTCTTCTCTCGATATCAGCATCTCCTTCGTCTTCTTCATCATTTTTAGTGCCTCGCCCCATGCGGTCGTCACTATTCGCCCTGGAAAATGACGCCAGGACCCCTTCCTCTTCCTCTTCCTCCTTGGAGCCTTCGCTCTCGCTACTTGTGTATAGACTTGTTGTGGACGAGCTGTCGCTACTTTCACTATTACCCGTCCATTCTTCTTCACTGGTATTGAGGGGGCTTTGCTCTTCTTCAGAAGAAGAAGTTGAAGATAATAAATCAGAGGAAGTAACTGAACTCTCAGTATCTGTTTCAGCTCTTGTCATACCCGTACGCCCTCCTCTCTTGCTATTATTACTACTACGGCCGCCGCTACTGCTGCTGCCGTTTTTGCTCTTGAGGCCAGTGCTGGTCTTTTTTTTCGACTGCTGCACTGAACGAGAGCCTTCTGCTGCACTGACTGCTGTGGGAGGTGCGCGTCTACTACTTGTCCTACGAGAAGACGATGATATCTTTTTTTGGTTTGTCTTCTTCGTGTCTTTCGCTTTCGATTTCCCTCCCCAAGTCAGTCCTTTTCCCTCTTTTTTCTTCACTCCACCAAATTTCTTCGATTTCTCTCCTACCCCTTTCCCCTGCATGCGACAGGAAAAGGAAGAAGACAGGTGATAACGACGACCACGATGAAGAACTATTCCACCACCACCACTTCTGTTCTACTTCTACTACTATTATCAGGATTCTCCCTATCAATATCAATACTACTAGTATTACTTCTTCTTTCATCATCCTCGTCATTATCATGCTGCTGCTGTTTTTGTTGCTGTTGTTGCTGGAGCTCCACAAGTCGTGGATTGACACGCAGTGCGTTGGTAGGTAAAGCAAGAGATGTGGAAGAAGAAGAAGTTGAAGAAGAAGAAGGAGCACCAACAGCAAGCTCCTTCGAATATCTAATTTTCTCTTCAGATATATCACTACTGACTATTTTCTTCTTCTTTTTCATCATTAACTCTTGTCTCTTCTTTTTCATTGCTCCTTTACTACTATTACTACTAGCAGTACTACTACTACTACCACCACTACTCGTTCTTGAGATCTTTTCTGCGTCGTAGCGTATATCTGGCCTGTGCCTCCCGCTTTTTTTACTACTACTACTACTAGTACAATTTGCACTTTCGCTTTCTCTTCCATCGCCTCTGGGGCTACTTCTCTTTCTTCTGCTTTGAGTTTCACTGACATCTTTCTCTTGATGAATGTCTACCGCTCTAATCTCACGACTGTCTGCCAATGAGCCTCTACTACGTCTTCTCCTTCCTTCTTTCTCTGGAAATGTCGCTCGACGAGGTTTCAGTCCCCTCTCTTTCCCCGTTGCGCTCTTCCTTTTCGTCTTCGCTTTCTGTCTCTGCTAATTCATCTGAGAAAAAGACATCTGGAAAGACGCGTGATGAGTTGTTGCTTCGCTCCACTCGTAGGAAGTCCACAACGACGCAGTAGTATCTGTAGCACAGCGACCTTTTGTTCGCAATATCTGATTTACTTATATTGATATCTTTTCTGAGTGCTAATGCCCTTCTCTTCCTCTCTTTCTCTTCTTCCTCTTCTTCTTCTTCGTCGTCGTCTAGCATAGGCGTTGCTGTCTGCGGGGACAGCTGTATCTTCCTTTCTCCTTCTTCTTTCTCTCTCTTTAATTCATCTTCTCTGTAGAGTTCTCTGTATGTCTGACGCGCGCTGATAATTCCCCTGCGTCTTCATTAGTATACTCTGCTACATTAATCTCTTTCCCTTTCTGCGTCCTTATAGTCTCTGTAGATTTCGCTCTCCGTATTGAGTTCGCGACTTACTCTTTTCACCACTCCTACCACTACTACTACTACTAGTACATCTCTTATTACTATTACTCGTATTATTATAAGCCTTTTCACCTCCCTCCGAGCTATCACCTTCTGCCTCTGAATTATCATCAATTACATATATTTCAGCTGGCAGGGAGGAGGTATTGGTATTTGAAGTGCATGCTCCAGCAGGTGCGTCCTTACAGCCTTTTCTTCCACGACCGGCATCTTCATGTGAAGCAGTGGAGAAGACCTTTCTTCCATTACTGGAAGGTAAAGAAAAAGAAGAAGAAGTCTTGACTTTAGATTCCGTGAGCATTCGAACCGCTTCCTCTATGCAGCCATTTGCTACCATAGCTGCTGCTAGTGACTCGTCTCTATCGAATCCCATGTGAAAACATGCTGCTGCAGCAGCAGCAACAGCAGTACTTACATTATCATCTTCTTCTATTACCTCATCTGCAGAACTCTCGTTTTCTTCCTCCTCTTCTTCAGATCTTCTTTTTCTTTTCTTCCCTTACTAGACCTCGAGCTTTTCTTTGAGAGCTCTTTAACATTTTCTCCTCCACCACCAGAAACCCTCCCTTTGAGTTGTTCTTGTTTGCTCTTCTTCTTCTTCTTCGCCTCGTCCTCCTTGCCAGTGTTGCTACAACTTGAATCCTCTGCCTCTTTCTCTTCGTTTTCTTCTTCTTCTTCTTCTTTTTCCTCCTTTGTCATTTGCTTCTTCCCGTCGTTCTCTTTCTTCTGTCTCTTAAGAGCAGGACCAACTGATGACGACGAAGCACTCGGTTTAGATGACAGAGTACTATTAGTAGTGGTAAGAGCAGTAGGAGGAGTAGACGAAGAAGAAGAAGATGTCAGATAAGAACGCACTCCACCAAGAGGAGGAGGCGAAGATGTAAGCAAGAGAAGAAGAAGGAGGAGGAGGAAGATGTCTACGCATGAAACGTAATGGCCTCGGCAACACCCAAGACGCTTGCACTTCACTTAGATCTCTGTTTGCTTCTTGCATAGCTCCCGCAATACATTCGAAGGGGTAGGCAAGACAGTTGCAGCTGAAGAAGAAGCGGAGGACGACAAAGAAGAAGACGAAGAAGAGGCTATTACAGAGGAAGCAAGTGCAGTTTTATAATCATTAGTCTTCTTTATCCTTTTCTTTCCTTTGCTTTGATGAGCGCTACTACTACTATTATGCATACCCTCATCATCCTCTTTGTCTTCCACCTCTCCCCCTTCTGTTTCATCTGCGGTTATTTCCGGTTTTCTCACTTGCCCTCTCCTTACTTCATGTCTTGCTCGCTACTTTCCCTCTCTGATATCGTTGTTGAGGCTGTTTTTTGTGTCTTCCCTCTTCTTTTGCTCCCCTTCTTTTTTTCAGTCCCATTATCGTCACGAACAGTCGTCCTCGAAGTAGCAGTACTAGTACTAATAGTACTAGTAGTAGATTGTTTGTTACTAGGAACATCTCGCAGATCTCCTTCTGCTTCCTCTTCTCCTTCTTCGTCAGACACTGATTCCTGACGATCACGCGAACTTGTAGTGGCTTTACTTCCACTAAATCTTGGATACTCATTCTTTCTCATTCTTCCTCCTTCTTTTCCTGCCCCTCTTCCCTTCCTCTTCTTCGGACCTCCCATTTGATGCTGCTGCTGCTGTAGCTCCTTCTCCTCCTCCTCTTCTTGTTGCTCTTTCTCTGTTGAGAACATAGACGCCGGAAATGCATCCATCGCTCCTGCTGCTGCTGCTGCTTTTCCTGCTGCTACTTTTGTTGTGGGGTTAGGTGTCTTGAGGGGAGTAGTGATACGTAATGTTTCCATGGCTCTCTGCGTTCCTTGTTTTCTTGCTGTTAGTCTCTGCTTTGCTGTGCGTTCTGCTTCCGGGCCACAAAAGTATCTCTGATGAATGGCTAATTTGTCCGGAAGAAAGAGGCGACCACAGTACTGCACACAGACACAAATGTATTCGTGCACAAAATGTGAAGTCCCACAGAAAGTGCAAGGGAAGGAGGGAACACGAGAGCAAAACGAGAGAGAAAGAGAGAAAGAGAGAGGAAAAAAAAGACACCCACACTCACATTTTCACACAGACACACACACAGACATGTATATCTACACACATATATAGGTTGAGAGACATGTATCTACATACACGTACAGGTGTATATATATATATATATATATATGTGTACACGTGGAGAAGTATATTTGAGAAAAACGCAGGTTACTACAACGACATTTGTTCAGCAAGAATACTCCTCTACACATCTCCCAACGCCCCTGCAACACCACAGACCACGCATATACACATACACATGCAAACACACACATACACACACACGCGGAGTCGAAGCTCTCTGCGTACACACACACACACATGCACGTATATATATATATATATAGCACGGGAAAGATGTACCAAACAAACATACAAAGGTAGTACACATCAAGGTATATCATGAAAAGTACTACTACTACTGTTTCTTCTTCTTCAAACCATGTATTTGCCCCCCGCCCTTTCCCGTTGGTCCACCACACACACACACAAGTATACATATATATATATATAAATATAACCGGAGGCCATTGTAACATAGACACACACATCGAGAAATAATCATCTAGACAGATATATATATAACCTTTCTGGTACAGAAAAGTATATATATATAGTTTTCAATATGAGGTGATCTTTATGTGTTGTAGCATTCCGAAGAGCAGTAGAGGAAAGCAGTGCACTGAAAGAGAGAGTACGAACGTACGACTAGCACGCACGAACTAGATAACCACGAACTAGAGAGAAAGCTCACCTTGCAAAGACGTTTGTGCTTATTGGTTTCTCTGCGAAAATCCTGCTCGACGGTCTGATAGGTCGTGAGAATGACATCGTACTTCTCCAGTGCGTCTTCCCCCCTCAGGAGGTCTTTGCGAAAAGCGCCGTGATACACCAACACGGAGAGACGTCCTGGACGTACAAATCGCTCGAGCTCCCCCTTCCACTGCAGTAGGGAAGCGAGAGGTGTGATGATCAGTGTCTGCCCAAGCCTGGGAAATTGTCTAGATGTATTGCTTCCTGCTGCAGTGATAGCCGGATGTGCAGGTATTAAGTGTCTAGGAAGTTTGGGTAGGGGGTTCGCTAACAACAACGCAATAACCTGAATGGTCTTCCCCATGCCTAAATAGACCACAACATGATGCGCACAAAACACACCACACACGGCAGTCACGTCGCTATATATATGTATATATATATATATATATGTATATATATATACATGTATATATATATATATATATATGTACATATATATGCATATATATATACATATATATGTACATATACATACATATGTATATATATATATGCATATATATGTACATACACATATATATACGAATATATATGTATACATTTATAGAGAGAGGCAATCCCGTAAACAATGACTGAAGATAAAAGAATCCCCAAGAGTACACCTTGTTTTGTGGTCTTTCTCTGTTCGTTCTTTTGATACTGAGGCCCGCCTTGGGGTCACAGCAAATGAAGACTATTAAAGTGTGGCTGTTTATTCAAAAGTCATCAGAAAACGTGTGGGGGAGAGGCGAGGAGGGCAAGTCTTTCGTGTTACGCGGACACCTGACGGGCGCCTCTTCAAAATGAGAGAGAGCTATTGGAGGGTTATGATATTCGCCGTTCGGAGGAAATACGATATTCGAAGGGGGAACCATTATACTAGCTGTCAAAGGTCTTTATAATAGTTGCTAGAAGAGAACTCTGAAAGCTGTCTCCATTATCATAAGAGCTGTTAGAGGCTTCACTAGAGTAGCTACGGGAGAGCATTCTACTTGCTGTTAGAGATCAGCATAGTAGCGAGAGAAAGTCCAGTATAGTAGCAAACGGGGGAAAGGTCGCTATAATAGCGATTGGGGAAATGTCAGTATGACATCGATAGAACGGAAGGTCACTATAATAGCGATCGGGGGAAGGTCAGTATGATATTGATCGGAAGAAAGGTCAGTATAGCAGCGATCGGGGTTGTTAAAGATTGTTATGATAGTTCTTGGAAGAGCAACTGAATAGGTGGAAGACGGTCATTTCAATAGCAGCAGCAGGGGTAGTGTGTAGTAGTCACTGGCAGAGTATGCAATAATAGCGATTAACGAATATTTTTATATCAAATATAGGAGGGGGGGAGGCCATTACAATAATGATTATGAAAAGAGAATGCGTGAAGTCCTGGCGCAGAGAGCCATTAGAATAGCTCTCGTGGGTTACTGTAGTGGCTGTAGGAGAGACGTTTACAATAAGAGCTCTCGGGGAGAATTCTAATTGCTTTTTCTGTCGTGAGTTATTATAACTGCTATTATATGCTTAAGGGTACTTATATGAGCTGTTGAAAAAGAATTCTATTCAAAGTTAGAGAATTCATCATAAAAGTTTTTTCAGAAGCAAATCTAAATACATTCTGGACGTTATTATCAAGCTACCAAAGGTTTCACTATAATAGCTGTTGGCCTTCACTACAATACTGTAATAGCTGTGGCTACTGTAATAGCTGTGGTACAGTATTAGCTGTGGTACTGTAATAGCTGTGGTACTGTAATAGCTGTGGTACAGTATTAGCTGTGGTACTGTAATAGCTGTGGTACAGTATTAGCTGTGATACAGTATTAGCTGTGGTACAGTTTTAGCTGTGGTACAGTTTTAGCTGTGGTACAGTTTTAGCTGTGGTACAGTATTAGCTGTGGTACAGTAATAGCTGTAATACTTTAGTAGCTATGGTACTGTCATAGCTGTAATATTTTGATAGCTGTGGTACTGTAATAGCTGTAATACCTCAATAGTTGTGGTACTGTAGTAGCTGTGGTATTGTAATAGCTGTGGTAGTATGATAGCTATGGTAGTAAAATAGCTGTGGTACAGTTTTAGCTGTGGTACAGTTTTAGCTGTGGTACAGTTTTAGCTGTGGTACAGTATTAGCTGTGGTACAGTAATAGCTGTAATACTTTAGTAGCTATGGTACTGTCATAGCTGTAATATTTTGATAGCTGTGATACTCTAATAGCTGTGATATTATAATAGCCGTCGTACTGTTATAGCTGTGGTACAGTATTAGCTGTAATACTGTAATAGCTGTGGTACCTTATCAGCTATGGTAGAGTATTAGCTGTAATACTGTAATAGCTGTGGTACAGCATCAGCTATGTAGAGTATTAGCTGTAATACTTTAGTGGCAGTGGTACTGTAATAGCTGTGATACTGTAATAGCAGTGGTATTGTAATAGCTGTGGTCCTCTTACAGCTGTAATACTGTGATAGCTGTGGTACTCTGATAGCTGTGATACTCTAATAGCCGTCGTACTGTAATAGCTGTGGTATAGTATTAGCTGGGGTGCAGTATTAGCTGGGGTACAGTATTAGCTGGGGTACAGCATTAGCTGTGGTACAGTATTAGCTGTGGTACAGTATTAATTGTGGTGCAGTATTAGCTGTAATAGTTTGATAGCTTAGGGACTCTACTAGCTGTGATACTATAATAGCCGTCGTACTGTAAATAGCTGTGGTACAGTATTGGCTGTGGTACAGTATTAGCTATGATACGTTAATAGTTGTGGGACTGTATAGCCGTCGTACGTTAATATAACTTGCAAGAGTGCCATTGTAAGAGCTGCCGGGTCAGTGTACTAGCAATCAAGGAATTTATTAGAACAGTCACGGGGGGTGCTGTGATAGCCTTTACGTCCTTTCTTTATAGATACGCTCTCTCTCCTTCACTTTCAATTGAAGCTGTTGCTTGTATCATGCAAAGACACTTCTGAGCGCTTCTACCTTTATTACCGCACTTTTTCGTATACCACTACCACGCACAGCATGCAACACGAATCCGTCGATATACATATACACATATATATATGTATATTACGTCTCCCGTTTCGAGTATACATATATATATACATGTATGCATATATATATATATATATATATATGCATATATGTATGTATTATGTGTACTTGTGTATGTACACACAAAAAATACAGAAACGCATATATATATATATATAGATATATATATATATATGTATATGTGATACATGCTTTCAGTGTACACATAGATAAGTGGTATATCTACTACCTACACATACGCATATATGTGTTATAGATACAACCTATATATATGTGCTATATATATATATATAGATGTGTATATATATATATATATATTTATATATGCTACCTATACATATGTGTATATTTGTCACATATACTAGTCATATCTATACATATATGTATGTATATAGAGTATAGGTAACTTATATATAAGTATATATGTATGTATGTAAGATGTATATAACCTACATATACGTATATATTTCTCACACATACTACTTATATACATATGTATGTATATATATACTACCTACATATATGTATATTCTTTTCACATATACTACTTATATTGACGTATGTATGTGTTGTCTATACTACATATTTAATTGTATATAGACCACGTGTTATATATATATATACATGTATATATATAACACATATATATGTATATGCATAGATGTATTCAAATATGGGCGTTATGAACAAATTAGAGGGTTTATATGATGATGTATGAACATACTGAAGTGTGAATCAACAATAACAGAGTAACAAAAACGAAGTTTCATGTACAAGCATTTTCCTCCCACCTCTCACGTATTTGTGATTACAGAAATGTTTCAGTAATGACTATTACACGTTATTAATTATGACTATCACACGTTATTCGTAATTCTACTCTCTGGACGTACGCAGTGCCCCTCCTCCTCCCCATCGTGCAGTGCGTACACACCTACTATATATATATACTGAGGTACACCACTCTACATATGTGTACACGTATGTGTTGAGATAAATGCAAACTGGTAGATAATCTTCGTAAGCCACGTAAACACATACTCCAATGAGATCCATAGAATTACGTGTACACATATTACAATGCGATCTATATGTGAAGGCGAAGACAGCAGAAAAACAAGAAAAAGAAGAAGAAGGAAAAGAAGAAAAAAGAACTTACCCATTTCATCAGCAAGTATCCCTCCACGTACTTCGGACCTCTCCTGTGTGCACATCCACCAGACCCCTTCTTCCTGAAAAGGAAGAAGAGGAAGCAGCAAATCTGGAGGGGAAGAAATTCTGCCTTCAATTTTTCGCTGCACAAGACTTTTCATAACAGATTCGACATCACCTCCTTCCGCACCAGCGTCCTTCTCGCGTGCCTCAGCAACGCGTTTCCTCTCGAATTCCTCTGCCTTCTGCGGGTCGGCTGTCCAGTACGCAGCTTCAGACAAAAGACTTCGCACACGTTTTTCTTCTTCTGCTGTTAATGTTGTCAGACAGTAGCACAACATATTCAATTGGAGTGCCTCTCCGAGTTTTTTATGTACACAACTTGGAAACAAAAAGTTACCCCTCTCGCTCTCATTATCTTTCCCTTCCTCTTTCGTCTTTGGAATCTTCCCTTCTCCCTCCTCCTTCTTCGTCTTAGTCGTCTCCTCCTCCTCCTCTTCTTGTTGCTCCTTCTTTGGTGTAATCTTTTCTTCTTCTTCCTTCTTCTTCTCTGCAGCAGCAGCAACATGCGTTGCAGACATACTGCTGCGTGAAGAGGACTCCTCTTCTTTCTTTTTCTCCGTTTCCTCCTTCGTTTCCTCCTTCTTTTGCTCCATCTTAGAGACTATAGAGCCGCGAGTATTATTACCATGGTCTACGCAAGTCGTAGACGTCGTTGCGACGTCCACACCTTTCCGCTGCTTCTCCTTTGCACATGGAGAGCCTATAGAAAAAACAAAATCAAAAGAAAATCACTGACAAACAAAAAGTATACAAACGCGATAATATAAACTTCTATCTCTTTATCAATATTAATCAAGCCCTTTTCTATCCTAGTCGATATTTCTTCCTTACTATGATTGTTGTTAATGTTGATGTTGTTGATAATTATGAATATCATCCCTGCTACGGCTATAAGCGACCCTCCTGCTCATGTCATCGCTGCTGATCTAGTCTGCGTATACTGCACTACTACTGTTACCACCTCGAAAACGGCAGAATTCCTACTACTACTACTACCACTACTACTACGGCTACTACTGCCACTACTACTACTACTAATGCTATACTACTATTCTAACGACCTTGCAAGCGGCAGTATCACTGCTGCTATTACTACTATTCATGCTATACTACTACTGCTACCAACTTCAAATGCCGGTATTACTGCTACTACTTACTACTACCACTACTACTACTGCTACTACTACTCAAACTATGCCACTATTCTAGCGACCTTGCAAACGCCAGTATTATGACTACTACTACTACTATCCATGCTATACTACTATTGCTATCACCTGGCAACCCCAGTATTACTACTACTATCACTACTCATGCTGCACTACTATGCGACCACCTTGCAAACGTCAGTCTAACTACTACTACTACAGTCGTCAGTCTAACTACTACTACTACAGTCGTCAGTCTAACTACTACTACTACTACAACAGTCTATGCTATGCTACAGTTATCACGACGTTAAAACGGCAGTATTACTACTACTATTTATATTCATGCGATATTATCATTGCCAACACCTACTAAACGCTAATATCACTAATACTAATACTGACACCAATGCTGCGATGACTGATACACTACTACTGGTGCTACTAATATTACTACTACTAATATACTACTGCTATTGGTCACCACGTTGCAAACGCAGGCATCACTATTTCTATTACGATAGTACTAACTACCACTGATGCTGCGATGACGACCACTACTACTACTACTATTAGTGTTACTGGTATACTAGTGCGGCTACGACCTTGCAGACGCTGGTTTCAGTACTACAACTACGATAGTACTGATGCTGCGGTATAGTATAACTACTACTATTACTTGTAGTGTTACTATTACAATTGGTTGTATAGCTGACTACTCCTGCTGTGCATGGTCGTGATGCTATATCTACTGCTGCTAGTATATATTCGTTGCTGTCAGTACGTTTGCTGTTTTCTGATTACTGCTGCTAGTGCTAACGCGAGAGGTGTGTGAACTACTTACACCACACTTTGACGTGTCCTTACAGAACACAATGTGTGCATCTTTTTTTTTCAGACCTTCGCTATAAACCCAAACATGGCCTCACTTGTTGCTGTAGACGAAGTGTCTGCGAAATCCCTTGAGACGGAGGTATCTACATGGTTTTCACGGAGTTTTTTGCTGTTTGATGTCCGTAAAACTTGCTGATAATTTGGAGCTAACATCCTCCCCCTTTGCATCACTGTTTACTCTGGAGTCTCCATCGTTTTTGATGTGTTTGTTTGAAAGTTTCGTCTCTTCGTCTTCTTCAATTTCCACTTCTTCCTCTCGCTTCTGTGACCCCTCCTCCTGCTGCTGCCCCTTCTCCTTCTTCGTCTTCTCTTGTTGTTGTGGTGGTTGTGATTGTTTTCTGCCTCCTTCCTCGCGCTTGTGCGGGTGACTACTGCTAGAAATTTCTTCACCATCCGTCAGTTTCTCTTTCTTGACATAAAGCCGTGCCCGTCCTTCTCTCCCTTCTGCTCTCGCTCCTCCTCCTCCTTCTCAACTCGCCGCTCTTGGTCTCCTTCATCTCCTCCTCCTCCTTCACCTTCATCACGTTGCTTTATCTGTTGCTCGTCTGAGATCTGCTGGTGGTCGTCTGTTTGTCGCAGCTGCTGCGCTTCCGTTTGTACGTTTTCATGCTGCGGATGATGCTCCTGCTGCTGCTGTGTCACCCGCTCCTTCACCTCCTCCTCCCCCTCCTCTTCTTGGGTTGTGTGCTGTTCTGATTTTTGCTGTTGGTCATTTCATTAAGTAGCTTCCGAAGATGCTGTACTTCCGACGGGTGAAGTTCCCCCGGTAAAAGAATTTTCAGCAGCTCGCGACAACATGAAGGCGTCGCATGCAGCCAGCAAGTCAATAGACCGTATGCTCCTCTTGGATCCGCGGTCGATACCCCACACGTAGAGCTCCCTTCTCTATTACTCCACCACAACAGCGGCAATGGCTCTGGCTGCAGCACAACCATCACGCATCGTGAGACCTTCAATACATTATTACAGCACATGAAACCATGCTTGTCATATTTTCCACCACACCATTTAGAGTTCATACAGAGCGAAAAGTCGCCATACAAATACATAGATATGTTTTTCCTCAACATATATATATTATATCGATCCATATATACATACGCACATATGTACGTACGTACATACATGTACATACATATACATAGGCAGTAGCACATTGAGGGCTTTACCGACAAGCTCACAACGTCAAACGCACTCTCCCACTTACCAAGTGCTTCACTCAAAAACATCCCATATATAAATATGTACACATATACACCCGCACATATGTGTGTACATATATACATCTGGAGATATACATATGTAAGAGCGCACTCAAAAACATCTTATATATAGATATATATACACATATACACACGCACATATGTGTGAACATATATACATCTGGAGATACACATATGTAAGAGCGCACTCAAAAACATCTTATATATAGATATATATATACACATATACACACGCACATATGTGTGTACATATATACATCTGGAGATACATACATATATATATATATATATATGTAGCAGCGCACTGAGGAGGCACAGGCTGTCTATGATGTATTGTGGGCTTGTATTGATTCTAAAGAGGAGAAGAGCACCGATATGTGTTTGTTAGTCTTCTTCTTTTTCTTCTTTTTATTTACCGTCCTTCTCATTTGAGAGTCGCTGCCGTGCACCCACACGGTCTTCGATCATATCTCATAGATCTTGTTCTGGCTAGCCCCCCAGAACGAATAATTGCGTATGTGCGTGTGCATACTTAGAGAACTCGTAGAATGCCCCATAAACCCACAGAGAGAGAGAATGACAAGAAGAAAAAGAAGAAGAGGAAATACAACGAAGCAAAAGTGTAAGCAACGGAGAGAGAATGACAACTAGAAGAAGAGAAATAAGAGGAATTGTTACGAAGAAAGGAGAGAGAATGAAAGTGAGAGAGAATGACGAGAAGAGGAAGAGGAGGAAGAACAAAGAAGACAGGAAAGAGGTCATATTTGACAGATCCACAATACTACTATATATATATGTATATATGTATGTGTACGTATATATATATAAGAGAGAGAGAGAGAGGAAGACAACAGAGACAGTTTGTGAGGACATGCCAAGAGAGAAAAGAAAAAGAGGATGGATATTTCCTACACAATTGTATGACTGGAACGGTTTGCGTGTTAGACTACTGGGCTATATGAGCAAATCTGCTTGTGTAATATGTTTGAGGCGAATGCTTTTGAAGAACAGTTCTCCAGACAAAATGTGTGTGTTTGTGCGTGTGTGTGTGTGTGTATTTCCTGTCAAAGAATGCTTCGACTTACATTAGCTCTACCTTTGTACATGCACTTAATGTGCTTCTATCTGTATATAGTAGTCTCCCATGAAGTATAAGTATTTTTGTGTTTTCGTCTGTGTGTGTTACGTATGTATGTATTATTTGGATTGAAGATTCGTATGTAAGATTTTGTCTCACCTAGAACGACTATGAACCTTCTTCTGCGTGTTCGCGTGCTCATTTTCTGAATAGCACGTTTACACGAAATGTACGTTTTGTGTTTTCTTCGGTATAGACATCCGACCCATACAGAGATTCCATGCTCCGTATTTACAGATCCATTATATATACACATATGTACGTATATGTAGATACATATGTCTACGTGTTTATACATACATACAAACACACACATATATGTATATATATACATCTATAAATATACACATATGTACATATACGTATACAGATATATATGTTTCTAGTTAAATGGTTGCTTCGTGTGTGTGTGTGTGTGTGTCCACGTATGCGTGTACTTGTCGGTGTGTCTTGAGTGTATGAACCAGAAAATTATTCCAAGGAATTGTCCCCTATACAAACGCCTCTCAACAACACATATATATACGAATTTATAGAATGACGTTCCTTATATATATGTATACATATAGCTATAAATAGATGTATATATATATATATATGGATAGGTGGGTATATGTGTTTGTATGGGTGGAGACTACAATATATCCTCACCAGTTGGAGCGCGTTGTGCAAGGAGGCGTACGGCATGTACATCAATATCCTGCTGCTGCTTCTTAGTCATCGTCTTTCGAAGTTGTTTTAATTTTTGTAAAGTGATCCATGCTTTCTCAGAAGCAAGAAAAAAGCAGTCATCTGCCGTTAGAGCGGTAAGCGCTTGCAGCAGAGAAAAGTGCATCGAGTGATGCAATATCGCATGCGCTATCACCTCCCCCCATTTTCTGTATGTAAGCGCAAAGCTTGCTTTGAGAGAGTTATCTTTCTTCCTTCTATTTCTTTAGGGTGAACTGTTTCCTCCTTCTTTCACTCGCTCTTTCATCTCCTCTCAATTTTGCCCTCTGCGTTCTCTCTCTTTTTTTCTGTAATCAGAGTTTTCCTCTTTCTCTTCCTTCTCGCGATGAAACTCCCTCTCTTTCTCTTCTTTCTCTCCTTTGACCTCCCCCTCTCGCTGTCCGCTGAAATTTTCTTCTGCCTCTTTCTCGCTCTCTCTCTCTCTTTTTCCGTTCTCCTTTCTCTTACATTCTTTGTCTCTCTCTCTCTCCCTCCGCTCTCCTTCTTTCTCCTCTTGACTATCGATACACACTGGAAGCAGTAAAATATGTACACGTCTCTCTAACCTAGGAACACGTATGCCAACACTATCTCTCGTGCTCTCACAACACAGTGCTACTACTTCTACTGCTGCTCCTCCTGTTGCTGCTATTACCCTTGCTGATGTTGCTGTTTCTAGATGATTATCTGTATGAACTCCAATGTGGCCCCGTGACCAGGGGGTCTCTTCCTTCAAAATAACTGCCTTTTTGTGTGATGGTCCTTGCGAAAATCACATCTGTGTTGCTGCTGCCGTGATTCTATTTCCGCTCTGTACACTACCATCCGCTTTCAAAAAGCTGGTGCGCGTGCATGCAGAACGCCTGCGTATGCCGTCTACACATCTGGAATACTACAATAAATATATACGTACGATTCGAATAGCTCTGCATTTGATTCCACAAATTGATTACCACTCGTACACTACTGACTAACCACAGATAACACCTGCTGTTTATTATTTTGTCTCCATACGATAATGTTATTACTGTACTGTAGCACGTACCTACTGCACCTCCCAACCCCACTCGCTCTTTCGTAGCTCCGTTGTTGCCTGCATTAGCTCGTAGGGGTCTCTAAAAGATATTGCTGGTGAGCACCATATTTCTTCTCTCAAGAAGTCCTAGAATTCTACACCTGCATTGCAAGTCTGGCTTCCGTCTCGTACACGAGGGCTCCGGGCAGATTTGTATGTTGTTTCCACTCCATGTGCGTGGCACGGTGTTGTTGCTTCGCCTGCAATTTTCACCGAGTCTGTTAACAAGAACTGCGTTGTTCCGCCTTGACGAAGGGGGTAAGTTATCATTTCCTGCTACACTTCTTTATACGCAGTGTTTTATTTTTCTCCTCATGTAGATTGATACTATTTTGCAGCCCCACATTAAGTCGCGTACTCAAGTACTTGGCTGCTACATTGAGAAGTCGCGAACTCTAACACTTGGCTGCTACACGGAGTGTAATACTTCGCTGCTACACTTTTCCACTCAGTTGTCTAGTTGTCTCCTACACTCAGTCATTTAGTCGAATTTTTCCTTCCTGCACTGAGCTACGTGGTCTAATATTTTGCTGCCCCACAATAAATCGTCTCGTGTAATATATATCCCTCCTGCATTGAGTTACGCAATCTAATATTCAGCTCTCCACAGTAACTCGCGTAATCTAATATTTTACTCCTACACTAAGTCGACTAGTCTGTTACTTCGCTGCAATTCTAAGTCACGCAGTCTATCCTCTACCTGCTACCATGTACTAAGTAGTATATTATTCCTTGCTACAGTGTACCCAGTAGTCTATTGAGTCCTTTCTACAATGTATCACGTAGTATATTTTATTTTTCTGCTACGATGTACTTAGTATTCTATTAATTCCCGGCTGCAATGTACCTAAGAGTATAGAATTTCCCTGCTAAGCTGTTGTGTTGCCTTTCCGCATATACCACTGCTTATCAGAAAAAAACATGCATCGCCTCTTCTCAACAAGTACAAGACGACACAACACCTTGCCGCACCCTGCAGCGTACTATGCGCATATATATATATATATATAATGTACAAAGGAAATACTGAAATAAATTTATATCTATATATACGTATATACATATAGTAGGCGGCTTTTGAAGAAGAATGCTCGCGTAGCTATTCACTTCATAACAAGAAGAAAACTGCCCTATCCTGTCTTCACTTCTTTCTACATTCCCAGTGAATTCCTTCAGTCCTCGATATCCTCATCACCCAGAATTGAAAAGTACAAACTTCACCTCTAAACTACTTTTTACCGGTCTTTCTTTCTGCACCGTTCACTAAAATGTTACTGCCAACTACATGAATACATCCTAACGAACAGTGGAGGCTCTGTGACACCCCCTTCTGACCTGCCGACACTATACCGTCACTGTGAACACAGTATGCTTCTTTGCGATCGTCAACATTACCACGCACGTCGGGTCCCCGCTACCGCAGCATCACTACAAGGCCTCCTCCCAGCTACCAACGAGTATTTTCGCTTATTGCCTGCAAAGCAATCATGTAGCACAAAAAGTCATAAATTTCAGAAAGTGCGTCAATAGCAGCAGGTCCCACGGCTCTGCTACCCGATCTAGTTACTATTCACTCGAACACAGCTGCAACTCCTGTTGTCGCTGCTGAGCGGCACGCAAAAATTTCTCTACCGTTGCCTCCACTGCGTTACCGCATCATTCTTCCAGGTGTACCTACGCCCATATCATTGCGCATGTAGATGTCGACACACGTCATGCATTCTATACGTATATATACCCGTGAATGAAAGTTCTATGTAGGATAAAGGACGTGTTTCTTCTGCCGCTTTGAAAAATGCAAAAAAAACTTTGCTATGGCTTCTTGCAGCCATTACAACAACAGAGTATAAAGCGGATCCACGGGGACGAAGCTACACGGCACGAAAGAATTAGAGATACGGTGCGCTAGTTGCAAACCAGAGCAGAATACTGTAGGACAAACGAGAGAGAAGCAATATACCGTGACCGACGAGTAAATGGACATGTGCACGTACGGAGAAGCCAGACTTGTTCGATGGCGCTGCACTGTGTTACCATTGGCCGACGAACGTAGAAAAAACAGCAAACAAATATGGGCGAGACACTAAATTCAATGAAATACATAGACGACGCCCCGAATAATACATTAAGGTACTCGCTGCGACCATCAACGAAAGCTCTGTACTACCACCATGCAACAGCATAGCCGACCATCCCGCCCACGCTTGTATCTTGAAGTAAGGGGGAAGGAGCAACTGCGAGTACCTATAAGAGGAAGGTAAATACTCTTCTCTGACGGCACCAAGATCACAAACAACAATGAGGAACCCGTTGAGGTTGGTACTAATTGCAGCCGCATAAAATATACGGAGGGCTGGCTGGCATGCAGTGTGAACTACTGGGGGGTGACCCCCCTCACATCATTCATCGCCTCTAGTGCTACAGCTACTCTCTCTGCAGCTGCCTTTCCGCGTCTCTATGTAGTAGATTCCACCCCGGAGAGCTCGCCAAGGCAAGAATCCCCTGGTGAGTCGAAAAGACAGCTTTTTCCTACAGTGCTTCCTGCCTAGTGGACGGCCATAGCCGCCATCCGCCCAAATAAGAAGACATCAGCAGGGTGAACGTACACTGTGCATGCAATCCTGCGTATTGCAGTGGACATTGAACAAGTGTTAAATGAAAGTGCTTGCGGAGAAAAAACTCCGAGCAAATCATAGGCCCCTTCACATAGCCCTCACTGCCTGTTTCAATCCGCCTGTAGTACGCGCAGCAGAGGCCAGTCTCGACAAGCTAGGTTTATGAGATAATCATGAGAACTGCTGCCTGCATCTTGAAAGAAGTTTACTTTTTAGTCGCCAGATCAGGGCTAGCGCGTGCTGTGGAGAGGCTTCAGCTTCGCATGCTTGTGGGGAACTGAAAGCAAGCCATGTACTGCTGAAAACCACAAGTTCCGCGAGAAGCTAGACCTGTTGAAGACTACTGCATAGTGGTCTGGCTACTGTCTCGTAGTGTACGCGAAATCTCTTCGCTCTGGAGGAGGGCTAACTTTGGTCTTCGTAAAACAGCATACAATGCATGGGCTAGTGGGGTTTTTGTGTGTAATGATGCAGCAGTGCCCAGGGGAGCTGCGCTCCTGTGTACGTTGAAAATGTACGCTACCAAACTCTTCCAATCAGTTACAGGGTCCCACATCCGTGTGGGTAGAGACATCTACTCATAGGCATATCTCCATTGTCCTCCAGGAGTCAAGCTGGGCGAATCTAGACGTTACTAAATTCGTTCCTTTCATCACACGGATACATATAGATATATGTGGACATGCACTAGCGTTCGATTCTCAATACATCTTGGCTTGGCAGCTCCGGCAGTTCACAGGCCCATAGGCGTGCGTACCTTATACGTGTGTAGCTGCTCGAAACCTACACGTGGAAGCAGCTACTGAATGCTTCTGTAGAGGACTTCCCGCTCACTCATCTCTTTGCTACGAAGAGGACTTACCACAAGCGAGTTCTGCGGGAGAAGGTGTCCTTCAGTTTAACGCTTGGCGCCAGGCACTTATCAAGTGGTGCCCTTCTGTGCGCAACACAAGACAGGACCATTATACTTCGACCTAGCTGGTACTACAGCAACCACGGAACCGTTCTATGTTCAACCCGCGAATACCCGGTGGTCGTAGGATGAGTATCGTCTACCCGTTGCAGGACTCAGAGGTAGCCCTTTGACTGTGACAAGAAATTGACAGTATCTATCTAGCCTGCACTTGCATTGGCACTTCTGATAATGGCGGTTGCAACACCGCGTCAGCTGTCGTGACTGTAGTTAGAACAGTCGTGTATGCAGCTGGCTTTGACCAGGTGCTGTTACGGCTCAGTTAGCAATACGAAAAGCAGCAGTTGTGCACTTCGATGCAGCAGCAGGAATGAAATCTTTCCGTACGGTATAATCGCCAAGCTGTAGACGGTTGCCACGTCTGTGCAGCGCTGTGATCTGATCGACGAGCTTAACGCTGCAGCGTGGCTCAGCATAAGGGTCTTTCACCCTGCCTCTTATCGTGACGATGTGCGCTAGCCTCGAAGGAGGACACTCTGTTGCAGCTTTCCAGTTCAACACGGCACCCAGTTTTAAACAAAGTGTCAGCTATGCACGAGTCGCTGAAGCATCAAAGCGCTTTGTCTTCGCCGAATTCTACGGTGGGTAGAGCCTCCGCGTACAACTCTGAGTACCGCTTGCGCGTGTATCAAAAATACGTTTAGACATGTTGGCCATCCAATCGTCCCCGGACAGTAAGGCAGTGAGGCGGTTCTTTTATTAGGGGCCGTTGTGGGAGGAGCCCAGCAATTGGAGCTGCTACAGGGGTTCCTCTGATTTTTGCCCACCAAAAGCCTGTCCTTATCTGCTCGGAGTAGGGATATCTATACTGTGAATGTGGTGTAGCGTACTACCGGACTATGCGCGCTTAGCGACATTTGGGCTGTCCTGCCTTTCGGGGCGAACACTTGCCTGTGGCCTTTGTCCCCCACCGTCCACTAAGGGTACGCAGCACCTGACTACGCATTCATAGGCACTACTGAATATTTTTTAGCTGCCGCCCTATCAAACTCCTGTAGCCGTCAACGAGGCAATGAAGGCCCGGGCTTATGGCCATTTGTATGTCCTGCGTATGGTGGGTAAATCGCACGAACTTACGTAACCGGCAGGTACGACGGCTATAGTGTGTGTAGGGAGATGTGCCGTCACAAAGCTGTGAACCTTGCAGTGGAAGATGGTTTGCTCGAGGGACATTGTGCTTGGCCTTTGTGCTGGGAATCTTCCAGGTCTTGTCAGAACATCAGGAATTCCCCAACCATGTAGGAGCGAAAGTAATCACTTGAGTTACGACGTACCAGCGGATGCGTGCGCCTGTTGCACGACACAGAGGTCCCAACAGCAGAATACACGTGCACACAGATACGTATACGCTTGAGTATGACTGAACGACCCACTTCACAATCTGAATGTGTAAAATTCATGCTCGCCCTCGCAGAAGAATTCTGTAGTGCATGATATATAGTATTTCCAGCCAGCAGGCCGATGTTCCACTCGTGCATCAGCATAGGCGGACGTCGTGTACAACATTAATTATGTAGATCGCGCGTCTGAACGTAGTTTCAACCCGATATGGCCTGATTTGAACGAATATGCTGTCTCGCTATCGAGAATATGAAGAATCCTTCTGAGAGGAACTACGACCCGGCCTGTTCGGTGTTAACCTCAACAGAGGCAAATCTATGTAGCCAAAGGAGCGATTTGAGCGCATTCAGACTTGAGAACATTTCACTGCAGCAGTTTCACGCGAACAGCACATCAAATTCAGGACATCGTCGGTAGGACAGGAGTCCTCCAGCACATCGTGCTCAATTTTTCCGTCACGCCCTGGCAGGTCACTTCCCGAGTTCTGCGGACGCATGAAAAAGGGTGACACTACGCGAGGCAAAACAATGATATCTTGCGACGCAGGGGAAAGCGTCATGGCTACTGTGTTGTACTTCTGCTGATCCTATGTCTACGACAAAGCCGCCGCGACGAGGAGTTTTCCTGCCTTTCTGTTTGCCACTTCCTGCCCGTGACTAGTTCTACTCGTCCGATCCACCCCCACGTGCTCAAGAGACGTATGTTGACAGGTACTTTCCACGTTGTGGAAGGACTCCTGATCAGGTCAGCCTGAAGTGTATTAGAGTGCTGCACACAGAGGCTTATTCCTGCCGCAGAAGAAAAGCTTTTCGGATCAGTGATGTCAGGACAGCACGTTTCACAGTGATACATTTCTGCATTACCCCATTCCCATTTCAGATAACGAATGTACTCGATGACAATGACGACGCAGCACGTAGACGTTCTGGCAGTCTACGTCAGCTTACACTACATTTCGGATCCACGGGTGACGCACATGGGAGCGTTGTACGCACACTGGTCATGTAGCATGCATTTACTTGTGAAGACTTTCTATACGCATAAACTATGGCGCGTATACGATATCCCTGGCGCCTCGGAACAAATGCAGGTCCTCTTCAATTCTTCAAGCGCCGCCTACGGCTTCAAGCCGCAGATACACAGCTTCAAAAGGTGCGCTGTCTTTAAGCATCGATTCTGCATACGCATTGAGGTGCGTCCGACTCAGTGGTGATGATGACATCAGGCCCATGAGCAGTGGGTTTTCATTTCTGTGAAACGTTCACTGTCGAGCGCGCGGTAGAAACTGTTTCGTTGACGACAGTATAATGCATCACCGCTCGCTGAAAATTGCGAGCGTCGCTCTGATAAGGGGAGATAAACGTATGGCGGAGGAACGGACAGAGCTTATCGTAGAAAGCTAACAACATATCACCGCAGTACGCCAAAAAGGTTAGTCACATATTATGTTATCGCGAGGTCTAAAGTAGCAGTAAGTGCACAGTCGCATCCTGCAGCGAAACCTGGTCAGCTGCTCAGTCGCCTGCAGCGCTGCAGGTCCATAATTCACTGCTGTAGAAGCAAGTACCCTGTTACTGATGTGTGTAATCCAGGAACAAAGACATAACATGGATGCTTCTCAGGAAGCGATAGATTAAATTCTATCGCTCATGAGATCCCCGGCAGATCCGTTGTGTGCGTAACACACCCACTTCCAGTGGTAACTTTACTGCGTGAATACGGACAGACTGTGGAGGCCACAGAGAGGACCCACAAATGTGATTCATTGCCCGTTGATCTGAGGCAGAATCG
Source organism: Ochotona princeps (assembly GCF_030435755.1). Classification (NCBI taxonomy): domain Eukaryota; kingdom Metazoa; phylum Chordata; class Mammalia; order Lagomorpha; family Ochotonidae; genus Ochotona; species Ochotona princeps. Next base: position 21,714 of record NW_026700821.1, on the reverse strand, counting down.
GTGCCTGCCCAGCTACTTTCTTGCGTATCGCATGTGTCCTAACAAGAAGTCTGTCTCACTGCCCCAAGAACCTCCTGCATTAACTGTCTACCTTCTTTTCTGTCTATTGTTTTGATTATAGCAGCTCGTACGTGTATATCTTCACAACCATACCAGTAATCCACGTATTCAGTGGTGGTGACAAGACGTTCAGATCTCTAGTACCTCGGCGCGTTCGCTGAACCATACTATAGCCCCACCGGGTCATCTAGCTAGGGTGCGACGCATTTGCACGGGGTCTACTCTGTCGAGCTGCCTTTCCTTCTGAACTAAGGACTGCGAGGCTCAAGCATACCACCAGATCAATGCATGCAGGCTGCGGTGGGTCCATTATTTTCAGGCAGCGCCCACGCAACTGTACGCACTCGCGCTACTAACGCTGTGAGCATGTGTTGCAACAGTCGCAGGCGGAGCTGCTCATGTCAGATTTTGGCAGAAAGCTGCGTGCAGTGAAAGAACATGAACTCACGAGGCTACCTGCAGAAACAATCGCACCAGCACGCTGTCCACCCGCAACGGAGCAGAATTTCAAAGGATCGTGCAGTACGCTTCGCGGGAAGGCTACGATGCACCACCGCAGCGGCACCCTTGGCAGGTGCTACAGACGTTGACGCCGTCTCTCGTACCAGAGCAGTACGCACGTTCATGTGCCTTCTCCCCTTAAACATTAGTTCCACCCAGGAAAAGCTGACACAAAGCATTGAAGCTAGTACTTGTCCTGTCTGCGCTGAAATGCCGTGCCTTTAGAAAGCAGACAGGAACGCAGAGCACTGCTGATGAACGTAGCACCTTTGTGGCAGAAACATAACTTCAGCATCTGTTTGCACGACTCATTTGGCATTCACGGCCGTCTGCTGTCAACTCAGTGTCCTTCATACGAATCATCTGTAAAGCTGGGAGTCCTCAGGCTTCACGAGGGGGCACTGTGCGAGGCATGGCAGGTCAGGAAGCTCCTTTTTCGGAAAATCGCTCAGAACTCAACGCTTGACTATTAAAGGTGGCACACACAGGAACACGACAAACGTGGGTAAAGCCACCGTATGCCTGCACAGACTACTGTTACCAATAGCGGCTGCATGCGCACTTGCACGGCCGTGAACTCGAGACCTTCTGATGTGCTGCCACATAGCGCGACTGGGTCTACCAGAACTCACTGAGCCCTCAAAAAGGCACGGCACTGGTGGCAGCTCTAATAAACTTTCACTCGCGCTGGCGAGTAGCTTTGCTCGTTGTTACAAGTGCCGTTGCAGGCAACGCCTGCATAAAAACCAATTCGGTCGGCCATCTTTTGTCGGGATCCACCGACAGCAGCTGATGATGCTGGATAAGCTTACGTTTACCCAGCTTCCACGTGTACTCGTTGCTACGCCGGCACTATGCTCCAAGTGGAGAGCCTTTTCAGAGCGAAGAACTGCACGGAATTCAGTCTGAAAAACCATTACAGGTCTTGCGTGGTACGCGATTCTCTTGTCAAAATGGTGTCAAGAAAAGCTATAGATGCATTTCTGCGTGCGGCGCCGGCTCTAAGGCTGTATAAAGGTCCCTAGCGCATCGAGACAGCTGAGATTGACATAATATACTATTTGTGATACGGCGTTCCGGACTAGATGTTATGTACGCAGGGACGACAAACGAGCAGGGCAGCACGCCGGTTGACATCCATCAAGGTGTTAGACAGGCGGTGGAGCCGCGGCGACTTGAGTATGCGAGATATTCAGTGGTCACGTCTGATAACGATACCAAATGGCTCCTCTGATCGAAGTATACGTTTCCTCGCACCGTAAATATTCAAGTAAAGGTCAGCGGCACCACAAACTGTTCCGGGGGGACTCAAAACAGCAGGCGCGTCCAGTCGCAGTCAGTAGTCTCGAAGGAGCACGCAGCGGGCCCTTTACAAACAGTCAACCCGGTTGTTGAGCGTCACCTGAGCTCGCACGCAGGTGCTGGTGTCTGAGATGGCCCAGCGCTGACTGCGGTGGACGTGACACAAAATACCGTCATGCACTCGTACTACCGCGCGAGCACTGTAAAGAATTTGGGGGAACTGCTTCTGGGAGACAGATCACCCAAGGTGCTAGCGGGCCTCTTGTGATCCGGTCCGCGCACATTTGACACTGGCGCACCTGCACAGGAGCACAGCAGGGGGCTGCCTTTTCCGTTTAGAATTTTCCTCACCTGCGTTGCTGCCGGAATATGAGGCGCACTTGTTTTAGCAATGATGCTCCTGAAGACGTCCTCCTCGACGCTGTTGCAACGCGGTCGCGAAGGCCGCAGCTCAGATTAATCTTCCCTCTTCTCAACACGACAGCGTCGTCACAGAAGCAGCCGGCTAGAGAGGCCCTAGACTACATAGCCACAATCCTTCGCTTTCCTCAACCATATTCTCATGTGTATTATGAAGGTGCGTTGAAGGTAAGGACATCCAAGCAGGAATGTCGGGTCACCAACTCGATGCCGCACCATCACTCGACAGTGATGCGCCAGATGGAGTTTCTCGTTTACTTTCCTTCGCACCAGATGCGTGCTTCCTAAAGACGCTGTTTGGAAACATCTTGCCGCGCCAATGCAGTGCATAGGATGCTATCCATATGCCGTTGCTGGTAAGGGATTTATGGGGGATCACGGACTGCAAACGCACCTTGCAATTTTGCACCTGACCTACTTCACGGGGTTGTTAGAAGTAGAGAGGTGTCAGCCTAGGTTAGGAAGTAAGCGGGAAATGCACGGCGGCTCCGTCGCTTCATGAAAAAGTTTTACCTTCCAGTAGTTCCGCTGTGCTCGGCTACGTAATGAGGGTCTGACCCTGATGGCGGCCACGGCTCCGCCCCTAAGGGCAAGCGAACTAGATGCAGATGTTTCCAACACTCCTTATCCTTTTTCAGCTGTTGTAAAGCAGACGCAGGAAGGACTGACTCTACACTGTGCTCTCTCGAAGGCTCTATTCAGCGGACGTGCGGAGGCTGAGTCGTGCAGAAAAGCAGCAATCGTATGCCTAACATGGAGGCCCCCCAGAGGTTTTGGGTCAGCTAAGCATAAAATTTGAAAGCCTATCTTCACATTTTCAGTGCATGTGTCGCATAAGGATAAGTATCCGGTAATTCGGACACAGCGGGAGAAATAGCGCAGAACAAGCACCTTTCGAGCCTAGCAGGTCAACTAAACACACAAGCATTCCCCACGTACATGCATATTTCTGTATATAATACATATATATATATACAGGGCCTTTGTGAAGAAGGCTGTCACGGGATACGTCCGCTTGTCCGCACACATGTTTGGACGTCGCTCGTTTACGTCCAGAGCACCCAGGCTCGGGGAATCAGATCCAGATAAACACACACGTGTACACAGCGCTCGTGGAGATTTATATCAGGTAGCTCTGTATCTACGTACACTCATACACGCACACATACACATCGTACTGTTTCCGTCAACACCGGATGCACTCTGGCCTTCTAAGTGGGCAAAACCAATTTTTATCCTCCAGGAAAACCAATCTTATTCAAAATTTGAAAGGGTTCAATCGTAGCACTGTTTCAGGCACCTTTGTCCGCAGGAAAGCGCGGTGACGCTTGTTTCCTTCGACCTGATTAGGTGTACAGATTCATCAAATACTCTCTTGATTGGACTCGTAAAAGCAATCCACTGCTAATTAGACGGCAGCTTTCCTCTTTTTACGTCTTAAGTGCGCATGTGCCCAGGCACCTTTAACGAGGTAACACCATCTTAGAGGTACTACGTACACTTGCCACCACATACAGGCTGCTACGGTGCTGGGGTTTTGCTTTTTCAGCATTTCTGCATGTCACTGCAGAGGCACATTACAGTCAAACTTGCACAGGGTTTACGAAAAGGCGTTTTGGCTATTCTGCTTGAGGTGGCTTAATTGCAAGCGTCCCTTATTCCACTTTTCTAGAGCTTCAAACACGCGTAAGGGGGTCCAGTGCCGTGTTACATCACAAGTGGTTCCAAATGTCAGCTGCACGCCAGTGCATGTAGTCCTGGGGTGAATATATGGCAGCCTAATGTGATGATACACCTCCATAAGCCAGAGGGTCACGTTTGAATCCCTAATTTTCACCAGATGGCTTGCGTCCTAAATTTGGAGCCACCCTTAACATGGCCTTCGCTTAGCATCCTGATTGTGGCGTGGGTCCGTGTGCGCGCAGAAGTCGGCTCAGAGACCACCGCACTGGATCGGTGCAGAGTGCACTGACAGCACGCTGCATCCGCATGAGTGTGCCAGTGTCAGCGCCCTGTGACTGCGGCTTGTGTAGAAGCAGAAGCAAAGCAGAAAAGTGCGTGCCATGCCGCTGCTTGCTGGGAAAAGAAGCGTGAAGCCACGCAGCTACGGTTCGCTACCGACGCCTACTTTGTGTTGCGGCACCTGGTACACAAGCTTTGGTAATATTTGTTGCATCATAACGTACTATACCTTCACCTGCGCTATGCTTGGCCGAGGAAGCGACCTTCTTTCGCAAGTAGTCGATGTCGGCCTGACCCGCGTGCTGTTACTTCATTTCAGTTGTCTAGGCTTCAAGAAAGCAGATACTGCTCTCCACATTCATAATTAATGTGCAGAATTCGTCCAAATGCGCTTCGCACCCCCCTTAGATGTTCAACTGTTTGGGTAATGGCCCCCGTCGTCATAAACGTACACTCGAAACAACTATTCGTTCCCTAGGAGTCGCCACCTACACTTGCCTTCTCCTGTGAATCATGGGTGTTTTTCCACCAGGCCGAGCTATATATATTGTAGCAAGGGTTAATATATCTCGACTGAAACTCGCTGCTGCTGAGCTGTTCATCATGGACCTAATTGTGACACTGTCTTCTGCCGCCTCCGCTCGCCTTCTCTTGTAAAGTATGGAGTTTCCAAACAAAGCTTAACTATATAAACTGTAGGAGCGGGTATTCCTTCTTGACAAACAATTGTCTCTGCTTATCTCCAATTGTTGACTTTGCAGTGGCCGCGTTGTAACGGCTCCCGGTGCTCATGGAAGCTCTAACTAGCCAATCCAAAACATGGCGCGATGCTTTGGCGGTCCGGGTGACCTCTTGACTGCTAGTAGTTATTATTGCTCAGTTTCACATTTGAGCTGCCCAGAACACTTGCACGTGCCTATGGTTTCGTGAAGGAATACAAGGAACGTGCAGAGCCTGCCGCATTGCTTGTTGAGGTCTCCCTCTTTCCAGGGGCGGACCCGCGGCAACGTGTATGTACTGTCGTATGGCCGCATGGAAACGCCGCGTGATGCTGCTGTGCTCGCGCCGGGTGGTGCCACGATAGGAGTGAGTTTTCTCGAATCGAGCTGCTTTAAAGTGTCAAACGCATCTTTTGTTGAAAGTTTGATTACGTGTGCCCATGCTTAAGGTGCTGAGCAGAAGGTTTGGTGTTGGCTGATCAGAATTGTTGATTAGAATAGTCTGTACACAAATACGCTCATCTGACGACAACCAACAGCGGGAGTGAGCGTGTCCGTACTCGGTTAAACCAGCAAGACCAGGAGTCGCCGGGGTAAGCACAACGCTTGAACGCTGGAGCTTAGATGAGAAGATTGGGGAAGCCGCGCAAGTCGTTTAGATTGGTATCCACTGTGGGCTGGCGGCACTTAATTTCTGAGATATTTTAGAGCGTGTGAATGACTTGCGGCCTTATGAGCGATGATAGTGCAAAGACATCCTGCGTGCCATCGGTACCTGAAAGGACTTGAAAACACTGAAGCTACTCGATTTTGGGCCTTTCATCTTCAGATATCACTTCCAATGCGCACGAGCTAAAAAGTGCTATCAGAGGTTAGAATGAAAAATTCCACACATCAGTGGAGGTCGCACAGGCACTGAAGTACACTGAGAGGGGGTGCAACTGACGCTACTCAGCCGCGCGCAGAAGGCGAACAGGCGTTCCTGAGCAATTCGACACCTCCTTGCGGAGAACTGCTGCCTTCCGCTCTGTTGCTGCTGCTGCTGCTTACAACAAAGGTGATGCGCAGAGCGGCTAGTCGCGTGGATGCTGCGTCGTGCCGTCTTCTCTCTTTATCTTTTAAAGCACGGAAGCTGGCGGTGTATGGGCCGCTGGCCTCTGGTAACTTCGTGGCACGCGTTTCACCATGTACCTCATGTACACACATTGCAACGCATCACCATGTTGGTGAGATAAGAAGAAGCATAACAGCTTGTTGATGCTACTCTTGTATACGTAAACTCATTCAAAGCAAGCGGTTTTCGCTGGTGACGCCCGAAGCGCGCAGCTGTTCGATGCAGGTGTCGGAGGCGGACGCGTATTTGAATGAGCAAGCTCCACCTCTGGTGGTCAAGTATGTGGAAGACCAGAGCAAGCACGTACTACGCTCAGCCAGCCACCTTTACGCAGGGGCCCGGCCCCAGTAATCAGGTGCAGTGAAATCTGCATCGGAAGGCTTCGCAGTGCTCAGTTTCCTTGCAGGTAACAGATGAGAAATTACCACACCGCGCACCAGGCGCTCTTTGGAGCTTCCTGCAATCCGAACACGGGTTGCATTTTCAAACTTCTTCTCCCAAGGTGGAGCACGGAACCATCTCATGGATCCTGAATGGCAAGGTTTTCTTGCTCCTGGTGCCACACGTAGGAACACCATGCTTGCCGCTGGATGTTTTGTCACTTGTAATATGGCCGCGCAGGCGTGCGATCGGCAGGCCAGGCACTTATGCAGTCGAGACCTACGCTCTTGCCAGCTTGTCACGAAGTGAATTTTCATGAATGCTACCGGGTCAGGCTGTTGACCTGCACTAGACCGCTGCTACAGCACGAAATACGCCAGCTGAATAATTGCCGCTGCACGAAGGCTTTCAGCATTACGTGGATGGGGTGACAATTACCTCAGTGTCTTGTGAGGGCTCGTGAGGGGGCTAAAAGTAGTCGCCGTGCACAGACATGCGTTTTACAAAACGCGCTCTAGACATTGTAGATCAGTGCGGCACCCGTGCGCCCGCAGATTCCATTTCGGCCTTTGCACATCAATGCGTATCTCAGAGCTACAAAACTAACTCGTGATATGCGGGCTCCTAGTCCCTTTAAACTTCTCCCTCTGCAGCAACTCCGCTCAAAACTAGCTTTCGGCGAGCGACCCGGCGCGCCCGCTGGATTCTGTGTCTCTCCTTTCTGACACAAATGTCGCAAGTAACTTACAGCGTTCTACGAGACGGGATCATGAACAGAGGCTGCATGCAATACACTAGCTGCAGAGGCGCAACCACAGAAAGACAAACTCCAATTATCTTAGCCTAGAGCATGAAGAGCCAGCATGAAAGTATGAATACGCCAGAGCACGCGGAAATAGGTCCAATGCGCAATACCGGGAACTCATGAAGCCTGAACGTGCCTCCGAACGACGGAAATCTAGTATAGCTTGGCTCACTGATACTGCTCTGATGTGCAGAGACTGAGTTGAGCTCTGTTTCGTAGTCATTGATAGCAGAGCGCAAGCCATCTCAGCGTCGAAGCCTCTGGACAATTAGCGGCGAGCGACTGCATCCGCCTTCACAATCTATACTGGCTCATACAGCTACACCTCCCTCCGTATGCCTTTTCGTGCAAAATGTCTTGTTATTGAGGGTAAGTGCGGAGGCGAAAGTGACGTAATCTACTTTTAGCCGTGCCTACGAAATATCGATGAGGAGATGACTGACTCATTCTGAAGTTTTGTGTATACAAGGGTATCACGCTGTACATCAAATTGCTCTTTTCTTGCCGTGTAAACCCGTCGCAGGTGGTCTGACCAATTCGAGATACATATATACATATATACACGAGTAGAGTGTGTGCCGTCGCAGCAAGCGGCATGGCACTGTGGGCTTGGAAAAGACGGGAAGCTCTGTACCTGCCTCGGACAGCTGCTTAGAACCCCAAGACGATGCTCTTTTTTACAAGGCTCTTGAACCTCATCGGTGCTCGACTCGATCAAGGCCTTCGCCCTGCGTTTATCGGTGTGAGACATCGCGACCATTGCATGCCGCGAAAGACGACGGGCAGACATGAAAACTTTGAAGTGTGAGTCTTGAAGCTCATGCGTAAGTATGCTCATTGCGTCAGGCACAGGAGGTGATACTCCTTCCTGAAGAGCGCATTGATCCTAATTGCATTGCCATCTAGAGCTTGCGAGCGCTTGGATGCGATAGCATGAATGCTGGACACTTTGCTGAATCGCTATACAGAACCATGAATTGAACTCCAGCCTAAATTTCTCTGCCTCGAATTCTTGTGTAGCTGAAGGACGTCTCCTGCACAGCCGAATCTTAGGCGCTAAAAACCGATCTGTTGAGAAGCTGGTGCACCTATCTGCAATCTACCAGCAAATTTCCTGTGTAGTTCACGTTGCGCACCAGTCGTTGGCGTGTGAGTTCCGAGATCTTTCCTCTCTCATAACTATACCCCAGCTTTGAAACAGGCCGCCGTCTGTCATTAGAATTTCTTGCTGCGTTGGGCAGGGAAGACGGTATGTTTTTGGGAATCTACAAAATGCTTTGCTACTTATGAAAGTTTCACGGCGCGTCTGCAGGACCCGTGGTAGTGCACCGGCTGTAGCGTGAGACTGTGCAAATGGTATATCTGGCGTATAGGAACAAGATAAAAGGCGTATCTAACATGCAATATACTTAGCAACCCCACGCTATGTCCCAGGAACGCCTTTATAGTAAATTGCTCGCCCGGCTGAATGAGTTGTGCCTTTGTGGTAGTGTGGTGGGGTTCCGATAAGCAGCTCGTTCTCAGGCCGCTGCTCCGAGAGCGCAAGGCGACAGATAACGTTAGCACGCTGCTGCAAAAGGGTTTCTTTCGGAGTATGAAGACTTCGACCCGCTTATTTTTAAGTCTACGCTGATGATTGTGTAGCTTTCGGTCGCGCAGTAAATCAGGGCACAGCCGCGTTACCTGCGCGAAGACTTTGCAAGAGATCTCCCCAAAAAAAGTAAAAGCTTGGTGTTGAGCGTTGGCCTATTCGCAGCTTTTTGACATCGTTAAAATGCAGCACTCTTAGACCCAGGTATTATATACATATATATAGGGCCTGCAGACGAATTGCTAAAGGATTGCCAGCAAGCACAGTTGAGAGGAATAGGGGACAGCTGCCGGAGAGGACCTGTCTACGGAGAATACTCCGCTGCCGATGAATGGTACGGGACGTATATACGTCCACACACAGCGTGGTAAAAAGTGCAACGGTACTGTGTGAAAGTGAGACTTACCAACTCGTCCTTCGACACAGATCGAGGATGGACAGGACTCAAAAGCCGTTCGGCGCGCACGGCCACCGCTCTGGCAGACTGGAGATTTCAACGTCTTTCCCTGCGCGACGAATTCTTACAGCTCGTTTCGATCCAATTGCCACTATGGTTGCGCAGGCCGTCATAGGAACGCCGGGAGGTTGCAAAACTAATTTTCGTCATGTCCCGCTTTTGTATAGAGTTGATAACGGCAGTCGTGAGGACGACTCGACTATCCTTGTTTTTTCCTAGGAGCTTTTTCGGGATCAAGGAACGTGTGTGGCTGTCGCGCTGCCTCCACGTGTTGATGCAAAGGGCTCCGTTAGTTAAGCGGGCTTCCTTTTGGCGGTTTTAGGCACCAAGGGACATTTGTGTTTGAGTTGTTGTGACTTTCGCGGAACACGCAGCTGATTTTAGGCTCTGAATCCAGCAAGGCTCCCCCCCATAGTGTCACCTCTACCCTGAACCCTCGGCACAGGCATAAGCGCAGACGTGGCTCCACGAAACATGTCACGCATATACTGACATTCCTAGAATGCGGCATATGCTGTCGGCCATGCCAAAGGAAAGTTTTTAGGTATTTTATGCAACTAAGGTACAAAGGTCTAGAAAAAGCCGGCACAAGGCTCAACCCCCAGCGGAAGCTCAAGCAGTGAAATGCTCCTTTCAGCCTGAATGAACACTGCAATGGGGCTTCACGATTGATGTGCAGTAGTCAACCGTGTACGACCCAGAAAGCAGTTCTGCGAAAGAAGGCGGGGTGGCCCTGATCGCGACTGCCTTGTGGGGCTGTGTTTAATGTCCGCATTTTTTGCAGTTTACAAAGTCGTGCGTTCTCCGCGTGATCTACCGCCGCCGGCATCCATTCTGACACATCGTCAGTCGTGCTGCGAGTCGTGTATCTATTTCTTGAAGTGGTGAAAAACCCCAGATCGATTTCACGCGCTGGCTATTGTCAGGTATCGTTGTCTCCAGATAGCAGTTGAATTCGGCTGTGCACCTGTACTCGCTGGGAATCTGCGGCATGATCGGTACCAAGGAACCCTCAGTTATCCGGAGGCGCCCCACCGAGACTGCGTTCTTGTTGTTAGATCTGAAGTACAGACGCGGAGCAGCCGCGAGCTGCGGACCCTATCCGACATGTTGCGCGAACAGGTGTATTGCGCGGATTAGCCATACAAAGCGCTCCTTACTATTGTGACACGTTCAGGGGAAGGAATTGTGTAACAGAGCTTTAGTTACCCGTGTCTGCAGGTGATAATGGTTGTCAGAAACGCCTCGTTCAAGTCAGGGCCTCTAACCAACAACCTGCTGTACAGACCATTTCATAGTAGTGTTATTGACGTGTTCACATTTTGCCAAAGCAAAAGAGTGCACATGGGACTGAACGCTCCCCTTCGAGAACACTCTACAGATTTGCGATGATAGGCAAGTATCCTCAGCAGACTGAGGCGTACAGCACTCTCGTAGAGCCGAGGTGGTTGTGATAGCTCTCAAGAAAGAGCCGCCTCACTGTCATGCCGTCGAGAGATCATGGACTGCCGCTGAGCTGTTGCATGAAAAGGACGCGGGCATCAATCTGGACTTTTGGGTTTGCCCACATGCTTCTAGCGGCTACGGCTACATACAGGCGGCCGACGTGCAGCCGCCATCAGCGCGATATTTTGCCTGCCCGAAACGGTACCGTCCTGAGGGCTTTGGACTCCCCACGAGGTGTGATGAAAACGCAGGGGAGATACATCTGCTCAAGCTGGAAGCGAGTTAGAGACGATTCCATCTTCTGCAGTATCGATATATCGGACTGCATACTTGTCCGACGCAGCGCTGTAAAGCATACTGTGGGAGCCCCAGGAATGCGATGCAGTTTGCATACAACCAAGGCAGCACTGGAAAGCTCCGTCCTGTCTTTTTCGAGGAATTTGTGAGCCTTGGAGCCTGCGCAGGCGACGGGGATTGTTCGCAGATAAGGAGCTCTTGGGGTTTCTTTTCTGCCAGAAAGCAGACTCTGCGCTCGCCCTCACGGCGCAGATCTGTAACTCACTTTGTTTATACTTCAGAAGCTTTCATGGACTGTGCTCAAACCGCGGTAACGCGCTGGCATCAAGTGCACCTTGACATCAAGGGCTCTCAGGCTGTAATAAGAGATTTTAAAGACGCCTTTAGCTATCTATTCTGCATAAGTCTCGGTCATACACCGCTGACAGGTACGGTTTAGTCAATCTGTGCTGCTAACGTAATCCTGTATAAGGTGCTAGAACGCTCGGAACATGAAGTGAGAATGATCTGCCCTTTGCAGGCGACGTGTGAGAGCTGGGATTTTATCGGTGGGATATTTCAATGTCAATGTCGAGAATAACACATTATCAGTTTAACAGCGCGCCGCTCTTTTGAATCTGCCACCCTTCTGTTTCTCAATTACTTTCCAGACCAACGTGACCTCTACAACAGGTCACGAAGGGAAGGCAGTCTTGATATATCTAGTTAGCCTTCGATACTTGTATCTGAAGGTTTTGTGGGTAGCCAGACCGGAAACATATCACGGAGCTCCTGCAGACGCTCGTACAAGTGCATTTTTCATCAGCACGACTGTGACCCTCTCTGTGTGTCGACCCGCTTACAAGGATGAGAAGCCCTAGCATACGATCACGTCGCTGCGTCAATAGACCTTGTGCAGCACTGTGAGATAGAACATTTTCCTCCAATCTGCCCCCGTACAGTCAATACACAGTTCCTCATGCAACAGAGACGTCACCGGCCTGTACATACCTACCGTCGACCCGGCTACTGCTAAGTATAACCAATTGTGCCGGTTTTCTGCGCTGCTTTGACCAATACATACGGTGCCACGCCATCTTTATCCCGCGTATTCGGGAAGGTCCGAATGCCAGTGAATGCGACCTCGGGCTCTAGCTGCCAGCTAAGGAAGAACTCAGCTGCGTCCTTGTAATGTCTACCAGGAGGAGACCATGGGGAAGAGCCGATGTGCAAGCCTGCTAATGCGCTCGTGCTGCCCGCGTAAAAGCCCATGCGACTATGCTCCTGCGTTGCTGACCCAGTAGGGGGGCCTATGGGCTGGCACAAGTCTCACGCTAAATGGGAGAGTTCACGTACTGGGGCACGAAGTAATCACATCGTCAATGCTACACTGTAGTCTGACCAACTAGCATCTGTTCTCACACGCGTGCATTCACCGTCCTTCTACGAGGTATTACATGGCCAATAGTTTTTCGCATTGTCACAGTGTCGCGCACACCCACAGCATAGTCACGACGCGCTGGTACACACTCTCTCCATGAGGGTGTCACAAATGTGGTGATGTACTGCTGCTGCTACGGCATGCAGCGACCTACCTGTAGCGCCGGACATGCCTTAAGCCTCTTTTCAAGGACCAATGGCAGTACTACATCTATCGCAATTATCTGCAAAAGCTAATGGCCGTACGCGACCCAGAGCGCAGAAAAAACGCGTACACAGCGCAGCGCTGTGCTCTATCCATCTATCTGGAGAAATTATTGGGTGATGACTTAGGAGACAATGCACTTGCAATCGTCCCTCGCCCCACGTCAGGTTGTAGAATACCCACAAGGCATGAGCCAGGAAATAGTCATTGACTGTAGTTCCCTATCGCGTAAACGTTGTCGCTGTAGTCGCTGCCCGGTAGAACAAAGAGAGCTTTGAAGCTTCGCTCTCATCACTTGTTCGCTTCCCCTCGCGGCTTGACTGGCATGATGACAAGCAAAGACGTACAGGCTTTTCGGCAGGGGTACGATACAGCTACAGATCACGAATCCGATCTGCGGCAATCACGTTGTTGATGCGTTCTAGTAGGACAATGTCGGAGGAGCTATTCAACAGCGGTGCTCTGCTTGCGCTTCCGGCGACTCGTACTACAGCCCTTAACGTCCCGCACTGGTTCTAGCTTTGCGAGGAAAAATCACTTTTATATGCCGTTCAGTTGATGTATGCCTCGCGTTTCCTCGACCGCGCGTGGGCTAAGAATCTGGGAGCCATGTGTTTCTCTGAGTGCACATACCTCAGGTGTATGTATAGTGCCCAGCACCTACGCCGCAGAAAACACTTCCACTTTTAAAGTAATGGCCTTCTTGTGCTGTGGAAAATCACGTATGTCAAGGAGATAAAACGTCTACTGATTTAGGGGACGCGTAGAAATCTTATACGTGCTCGAAGCAGACTTTTCATGCGTCGAAGTAAATAAGCGCTCCAAACGGGGCCTTTATGTTAATGCGGTGTAAAACCTCGCAAGGGCACTGACCGTATTTTGATGACGAAAGACTAGTCTACTACGTTTTGAGATGATGCTGCGCTTTCTGGTGTACTGATCAGAGGGCAGAAAAGGCCCTGCTGCCGTCCCCGTTTCTATCTGTTATCCCAAGACGCGATACCTGCAGCGCAGTGAGCACTTATTCGCGGGATAGCCATTGCCCGTACGTAAAAAAAAACACACTACACATATCGTTTCTCGTTTCCATGCATAGAGCTGGGGGGTTGGGCGGCTGGGCACTCTCTGGCTTCGCCGCAACCGAATGACCTGGTCTGCTGAAAATAAGAAAGCTCCCTATTCACAGTCAACCAAGCATGTAACGCAGAACGATCGATGCAGCCAGGCTTACCGCGTTCGCCAGACCGGTTCTTTGAAGTAGAGAACGTGTGTTCCTCTATGCGGCGCCTTGTTCAGCGGGCCTTCCCCGACTCCATTTCCCATCACAGAAAGCACTGATAAAATTTTTTGAGAAACAGTAAAAGCACTTAGACCCGATGATATCGAGAAATCAAGCGGACAGCTCAAGACTCCGTACGTATTTCTGTGTTAGGGGCTCTACCAAGATTTTTTCAGGAGATGGTGTTTATAATCCTACTTGATACTCGAAACAGGGGGGAGCGCTCTGGTTGCAGGTGAGTCCTGACTCTGAGACGGATCCCCCGTACGCTTAAAGTCGCACCTTGTTGGCTTTTGCAAGCGAGTTGCCCAGCAACAGAACCTTCCTAAGTATTGTCGTCAGGCCTTGTATCATGCTGCAGCAACGATCAGCTCTCGCTTCACTAGTCCATGATGCACAGTCAACCCTTTTCCGCTCGACATCAGAACATCAAGGCTCCAAATGAATGGTTCACCCGGCCAATCTCAAAAATATAGGTACGACGAACTTGAGATATGTTCAGAAGTTACAGGTCATAAGCTACCACCCTATCATATGTGTAGAGCAGTGCGCGTACCGTCGGCGAACAAGTGTACCTGCATCACGAGAAAATATATAGCATTGGTGGAGAGTATTGTTTCTGATCCTTGAAGCGTGCAGTCGACCGCTGTATGTCCATGAGACATTTGTGGAAACTATGTCGAGAACCCATGACAATGACGAACAAACTATTCGGCACATTCTCTTTTTGAAGACAGCGTGCAATTCGACCATGCAGTCTGTAGCCCCAGCACGGAATCTGAACATGTAAGACTTATGCAGTCTGCCCTAGCAGCCGGCAGTCCCCCGCAGTAGGCCGGCAGACTACTAGACAACATTTGGGTGACGCCAACGTACGTGCAGTTTGAACAGAGCTACTATGGCGGCACAGGGCGGCTTCAGATGTTCCATCATCCTCGCGTGCTCGCACCTGTGTGCTGCTGCAGCTTATTATCGTCACCCACTAGTTTTGTTCACTCGGGAGCCCCTTTGCACGAAATGTCTTTGTGACTGTCAGTTGTGAATACGTATGTTCCTGCGTCGATTCATAAATGTAGCCGCTATAAAATGCGATCTCTCCTTGCTGCTTGCGCTCCTCATCAGGCAGCATGCATTAGAGTCCTCTAGGACAGGTCAATCCCGCGCGGAGTCCTAAGGAGGTACAACACTAAGACTGCCTGTGAGGTGACGTGTGCTACTGGCTGATCCTACATGAACTGCCATGCGCACCGCCCTGATGCACAGCTACTGCCCTTGCGACTGGGTTTGTTGTTGTAGTGTGGCGGGGAAAGCTGCTTTTTTTTGGGTGATTTGCCACCATATCCTTCCAGCGGCCACGAGCACCCACAAGTGCATGCCACACTTGGGTCTTCAATTTTGTAGAGCTCCTAGGAGTAGATAACCAGCCGCACTGGAAGGAATAGGCACGCTGTGTTTCGGACACGCTACAGGTATGACATTTTCAGCAACCTTGTTCGTTCCATGCGCCGCTACAAGTCCTCTACTACGATGGCAGCATTAGCAGCGGTCCGTTCAAACTGCAAAGGAGTTCCCTCCATTGTGATGAGTGTTGTAGAAGTCCCTTTCAGAACATAAAGTACAGGAGCCGGCTACGCTCCACGGGATACTCACTCGACAAACAACAGCGTGACCGTATAACGCTTGCCTTCACATTGCACGCACACAGTCTACCGCCATTTCTGGTGCTCTCCAGCTGCAGGCAAGCAGCCGGGGAAAAGGGCTTGAAAGCGCCCACTTGAGAGTCGTACGCTGTTACAAGAAGTCACATCTCGAGCGCTCCCTCGTCTAAATCACTAAGCAAAAAGTAAAACAACCACCTGCGCTCTCCGCACGACGATCCTACTGATATAGAGTGCCGTGCTGCGACGTCTGAGGCCGACACAGAACCCTTCGGGGATTCAGTGCAAGCTGCTGCAAAGTAGTCTCCAAAGGCCACCTACGTGCTTTGCCAGCGGATGGGTTCCGACACTGACGATGGAAGGCGTCGTGCAGCCCCATGTTCATGTTTACTCCGGACGTGTTCATTATTGTATCACACTCAAAATTCAAAAAACGTCGCTGTGAAAAGGACGGCGGCTCCTGCCAGTTCTCTTGCACCTTCTTCCCGCTACGACTCACGTCGCATCATGCATCGATGGGAAGACGAGGGTGGAATATCCAGGATACATTTGTTACAAGATTTGCTTCTTCAACTGACCTTCGTGAAGGCACTCAACGTTGCCGCATAGGAGGCGCGTGCTACGGACGTTTGCTCATCTCCTCAGATTGCAGCACGGGCAACCCAAGCCAGGGCATTGAAAATGGGGAGCGGTAGCTTCTCATCGCAGATTGAGGGGTTCCTTGTTCATGAAGACGCACGCCAGCACTTTCTTACAGCTATTTTTAAAGGAAACCTGCGACCAAATACCACTGCACTAACTGCATGGATGTAGGCGCCTATTCTGAGAGTGAAGCACGTTGTGAAGTCGACGCTTACGTCTCTAACGGATCCTCTCTTCAGGAAAGTTTTTTTTTCCAAAGCTGTCTGATTTGCTCCACAGTCGAAGGTTAAGTGAGGAGGCGCCCTTGTTTGAATAGTCTACAGCTTCACAAGGGTCCTGAAAGAAAAACTTGGCCTAATAGGGGGAAGCATTCAGGCAAGAGCTTGTGCATATACACCTACACAATTTGTCGTATGGCAAGACGGTCAAGTCCAAGATAGTGTAGAGGCCGAAACGGCCGACGGTGTATATGGAGGGACGTGATACTAGATAAGAGGGTAATCTCGCAGCTCCCCTTGCTGCAACTGCCGCAGCAGAGGAGTGGAATTATCAAGAGCGCACGCTTTTTCAGTGTTTCTGCAAGGTAGTGTCACAACATCACGTACACTGAGGCGATATATTCTTGAAGTACATGAATCATATCAAATAACATCCACATACAGCTGGCTCTAGGACTCGCGGTCTGACCCTATTCATTTGGATATTACAGTCATAAAATTGCAGACGTCAGTGCCTGCCCGATCGTTGCTCACTTTTGTGCAGATGAACGGCGAATTCATCGTTACGAGCCCACCTCCGATGTATCTGAAGTTTGCCCGAAGCACGGAGACTAGGAAAGGAGGCAATCGTATGCAAAGAATTTGGACTGACGGTGTAAGACACGAGCGACAGCGTAGATTCTGGAATATCTTAGCCCGTACAAGCGCTTGAGTGTGGTCCATCTCTCGGTGCAACGACGCCTTCTGAAGGCGTCATCTCTTGCACAATCATCAATCTTTAGTGGTGCGCCCGTCCAGTACTTAGAGAGTCCACAGACACAATTTTTGTTGAAGGTTCGGGTAAGTGGTTCGCCGTTTGCCGCTGTAGCACATCTCTTCGCTGTTCTCGGGAACGTGCCCATCTTAATGTCATGTGCTGTGGAGATACCGGAAATTGCGGCTTCTCCTTTGCATGTCTTCTAAGCAAATATGCATTGTCACAAATAAGCTTGTGTACCTTCGCAGACTTTTGCAGGACGCACGACCCAAACGAATCATGAGAAGCGCATAAAGTGAAGACCTAGCTGGATAGATGCCTAGCCTGGGAGATAGAGAAGATCTGAGCGCGTGGACAGCCCTCCACACCCGTACATGAGGCGTATGCTCCCCCACGACGTAAAATACGTCTGTCCAAAAACTGTGTGTGCTTTGATATTTGTGCCCCGCTGGCACGCTTACCTTACTGTGACATGGTGCAGTTTCACAGGCGCTGCAGAAAAGCGAACTAGCCGAGCAGCGTCACCTCAAAGAGATTACACTTGTGACCCTCGCTGTGCACAAGCAAAAGCGCCGCTTAAATGTTTTTACGCTTCCGATTGATGACCCATCCTCGCTATCCTCGTGGCTTATTAGGAAACAGCCATGACAGCCGGGGGTCATCCTTCCCGGAACTCTTCCCCAATGTAGAGACCAAGCCACGTGAGGCTTTGTAGCGCAGCCGAAAACGTCAAGCTGTCGTTTGAAAGTCACCAGCTGAGGAAGTCTGCCAGGAGGGAGTCGAACCATCTGAAATTCAGATAGCCGAAGACAAGCGGCCAGTAACCCGCTTATCCCTTGTTCCTCCCTTCTTAGTGACGCCTGCTCAGATTGGCTTTCGCACGGCACCCCCTGTAGCACCCGCGTTGCATCCTGCGTGCAGAGGTCTTGACCTGACGCAGACATCTTAATCATCCTTCGCCAAGAGCTTTCGCAAAGCTCTTGAACGGATACGCAGCGCCAAGCTCAATTTGACATATATCTGATGCTCATGTTGGTAGATATGCCCGAGGATCGCAGACCTGACGGTTGCGCGCTATCGCGGTTGGCGTTAAAAGCTTGGGTGAAGGCGTACTTACTTCGTGCATTGGTAGACGGCTCTCTCGGAGGGCGCGGTGCAGCCCGGCCATTTCCGACGAGAGTGGACGACCTGCGCCAAATCAGCGTTGTCATTACGCACGCTCGTGACATTATGGTACAAGAATTTCTTGATGGAAAACACCGCCCTAGCGTATCTTGACGCCTGGCAAGCTGAAGCAATACCTCAGTGGAGTTTCTCAGTATCTCACGAAGCCCGTTTGAAGAAGGTCAGCTGCAAATCTCGCCCTATTGCCTCAGCCCAGCCCACAGAACATTGAACACGACACGTTCCACCACGTGCAGGCTTACCCATCATCCGGGAGGCATACGATCTGTGCAAAAAGTATAACGGCTTTAGGGGTACGCCTATAGATTCCCAAGCTCTCCGTTAAATGAAATGTGCAGTGGCTCGCATAAAGCGGTTTTGGTATCTGTCCTGTGGGGGTTCACTGTGTTTGCCGTTTATCGAGTTGCTCATTATTGCGTGCAGACGCTGCGAGAACAACGGCGAATAAGGTGAGATGAGGCGCTTTCGACAAGGTTTATGTACACTGCGGAGGTCAAAAAGGAGGCAGCTGCCAGCCGCCGCGAGAAGAGGCCTACTCAGCCCGCCCCGAGGAGTTCTGAGTTCTGTGGCTGCCACACCGCCCACCGAATCAGACGTCCCAGCGGCAAGCAACCTGTCTCGTTCAGGCACACCGGTATAGCAGTGATGATATACTACACATATCATGAGAAGCCTGTACGAGAAAGGGCCGCGAGCATCGGAGACTTCGACAACCTTTCGAGGCTGGCATCCGGCAGCACCGTTTCCTCGAATCTCCACACAATATTGGTTCAAGAGTAATCTCTCTCAAGCATGCGCACTGCCCCCATATCGTCATCTTTTGCTAAACTCGGTGCTGTTACTCCACCTGAAAGCAGTCACTTTAACGCTGTCCTGCGCCAGCCCAAGCACACGTCCCCAGTACCTACGGCTGCGAGCTACAGCGCCAGAGGCCGTGCACGGTCAAAGGTCTGTGGTGGACGCCATCTAGTCCTCCTTCTTGTATGAGGTGTACGATCTATGTCCGGTCACTTGCAGCGGCGTTTCGTCATGAATGTGAGCCCCGATCGTGCCGAACCCTGAGCGATGCACATTCATTCAGATTAAAACAACGTATCAAGCTCCCGCGATCGGATTGACGGCGAGGCGAAACTAGCGTTACATGCTGATGCGCCAGGTTACACAGTAAACCGTGACGGGGTTCACCATGAGGCAAAATATGGGACACATGTTGAGGCGTCAGGCAACACAGTAACCAGAACTCATCTCTCTGGGTGTATCGAAGTGTATATATTCAACCAGTGCAACTAGCGAACATCCCTTACAGTGGTGAGGGTGTACCTTGAGTGCAGCTTATTGATGTGCGTTCAGTACCCAAGACGCAGACATGGTTACTGTCCTTCACTTGAACTGACGCGCACCACAACACAGCCGGTGTGTTGCCTTCTTCGACGGGGACGGAGTGCGTTCCTATCCGTTTCACTGCACGAGCTCTAACGTCTGCTCGCTTCGCACCACCACATGAGTGTGTCACTACAAATGCTCATGGGGACCTTGATTTCAGAAAAGCATCCCCCTCCTCGTGTCTATGCGCTCAGCGGCATCTTTTGGCGTGTCGCTATGGACCCCTCCTGTCAAGATGCTTCCACGTTCCTGCTGACCATCCCAGCAGACTTCGGCGTCGATCCCATTGTCCCTGCTGTTCATTTTTGTGGACTATGGCTATCTGCAACGCGCTTATGAGATGTAAAACAGCCCCTGGAGACCGCAAAAGAGAGCATGAACACGAGTTACTCTTGTTCTAATGTCTTGAAGGAGCTACCCACCTAACGACGATGCTTGGTAGATATTGCACTCGATCGTCAACGTCGCACACGCTGGCTCAGCGCCTCGCCGCTGTCTGTTGCACGCAAAGTTGGGCTCCTCCATTTTGTCTTTCGATTCCGTGTCAGCAGCCCCCGATAGCGTGGTTCATCAAAGATTCGCAGAGGGCTGACCGTTCTAGCTGCCAAACGACATGCGCGGCGACTGGCAGCAGATCCGGCCCCCCATCAGCCGCAAAAAACTCCGCGACGTCAGTCGCCCTTGGGACGCGCAGACCTCGTTGCAAGCATTTCAAATATAACGGGAGACTTGTTGCTACTCACAGGGGTAAGGACTTCCGAATTTTGCCTCGCCATAGCTACATGCTCGTAGCCCCCCCGAGGCTTTCATTCCCCTCGTTCTTGTGAGTGCCACGATGTTCTGCTGGAAGGCGTGTCGGATCAGTGGACTTCTTAGAATGACGCCACCTATAAAATTTCTTGTTTCTATCAGGGCATATGCCAGTTCGAAACTAACGCTCTCTACACATTATTCACAATCGAGACTCATCCGGAAGGTGCCCTCGAATCCCTTCACCCTCCTCCAAACTCTCGGCCACACGCATACGTCTGAGGCGTTTTCCCTATTTCTGTTGACGTACGCTCACAGAAAGATCAAATTGATTTCAATTGCTAGCAAGCGTGTGATCTGGTAGAGAAGTATATACTCTAGCAACGCCATGCTCCACTATACGGGATGGGTTTGAACGTGCCTCCTTGGGAAACGTCGCTTTACCCAGAAGATCTCTTTCGTCTGTTTTCCGTCCTGTTGATGTTACGTCTATCTGGACGCAGCCGTGATAGAACATCTTATAAGATACGGCTCTCTGTCTCGACTCACTCTAGCACCTTGGCCAATCATTCGCTGCGGAGAAAAGCTCTCGATTGCAGATCAACGCTGCGCATTCCTTATGTAAACCGCGGATCCGCTACTTTGGAATATTATGTAAACCGCGGATCCGCTACCTTTGGAATATTAGCTAAGATAAACAGCGAAACACCACTTTTCTGGATGGGAGCGTGCAATTTACCTGCTTGTCAATGAAGTCCCCGTCATGCGTGCACGCATACGGCAGCTGATGCAGCATATCTGGACAGCACGGCCAGTTCAAGGACATGACGTACAGAAGGACCCTGCAGCTGTCTCATTGTTGTTCCTCAGCTGCTTTTACCCCCAAGCCTCCACGGGCTCGAGCTTTCCGTCAGGAAACTCGTACCTCGTCATCAGACCTGTATACAACTAGACGAATACAGGCATCGCACGTAAACCTACACTCTGTGAAATGACCCGTAATAGCGCAACATGCGCCACTCCCGCGGCGGGTGCAACAATGCACTTGCCAATACAAGTGCTTCTGCACATTCCAACTTAGCGCTCTAACATTGATCACTCAACGCCTCCGGGAAATTCGCGTGTTCCAGTTCCCACTCTGGCGGCTTCTGTGCAGATCGTGC